>NW_022639552.1:1142273-1182002 GCF_010583005.1 Odontomachus brunneus | reverse complement strand
AGAGAGAGAGAGAGAGAGAGAGAGAGAGAGAGAGAGAGAGAGAGAGAGAGAGAGAAGAGAAGAGAAGAGAGAAAGGGATAGACTGGAGGAAAGAGAGAGAGAAAGAGAGAAGAAAGGTTTGCAGCAAAAGGAACTTTGACTCCCTGAAACGTCAGTTTCTTCGTCATCGTCCTCGACGACGACGCTTCGCGGAAGCGCATGGCGGGCGGCTCGAATTCTTCTACGATTTCTCCAAGTTTTTCGCACCTGGAGATTGCCGACTTGTGGAATCCCGTTAGCGAGCGAAAGGTTAAACGACGACCGATGTTAACGCGAGTCGAGCGACGACGACGACGCTCACAAATCGGCCGTAAATGTGTGACGATTGAGATTAGCGATTATCCTCACACTGTGCGATTTTAGACGTTTCAGTTCACGAAACATGAACAAAGATTCCTCTCACCTTCTTTCTCCTCCTCCTTCTCATCCCCAGCTTGGGAAATAAAATACTGTTGATTTAATAGAGTAAATGTCTGATTCGGAAATACAGGCGTGAGATAGTCGTTGATTGGATAGTTCTGATTGGATGTAGAGTAATAAACCGTGATATACATTGAAAACTGAGCTTTACACGTATACACGCGTCGATGCCGCAAGGCAATATCGTTTTCTATGGAGATCCATGGTCAGACTTGTCGACAAAGTGTCGCTCGAAAATGCTCGCGAAGTAGAAGCGGGTCGTTCGCCTCGCCTTCGTACGACGTGAGACATCGTGAAAATTAGGATAGGATTAAAGGTGTCGATCGAGCGGACGAGTCTTCATCGTGTTCTTATATGTTTACGAAATTCGGGCCGAAGCGATGCACCGCAAGGTGAATAAAAAGTCGACGCTGAACGAATGCTGAATGGCGCGGGTGGGGTAACCTGCCGAACGAACGGAGCGGTAGGGACCTCTGCGGAAAGAAGGAAGAAGAGAAAGCGGGAGGAGGGGGGAGTGGAAGGGGCAGGAGAGAGAGAAAAAAAGAGAAGAAGAGAGGTGGCGCGTTCCTCTTCCAGTGCCTTCGTTCAAGGTGAATTCGTCGATAACGTCCCACGCCTACCCGGCCGAATAATTAATCACCTGTTCCCGATGAACTGACGTACCGTTAGACCAGACCGCCTTCAGGGTACGTTGATCCTGCGCCGAGTAAAAACAATTTCGGTAACACGACTATGCCGCGAACGTCGCACAGGAGAGAGACGCGACTGCGTTTTAATTCTTCGGATTTGCGTACACTGAGAAGAGAAAAGCAGTTGGAGAGATTGACAAAATTGGCGGTTTCAAACCCGCCTTCAAAGAAACACTGTATCTACTGAAGAAGCAAGTAGTTGGCGCAACGATAAGTTACGTTGATATAGTTACTGATCAAGTGACGATCACTGAATCAATTGATAACTCTCTCATCACACAGCAACTATACTATTCGTTCAAGTCTTGTTAACTCAACCACATTTTGTGCAGTGCAGTTTGGAGCATAAACACAATAGGTTTATCGGGTTAAATACATCACATTGAAAAAAAATGTTTAGTATTTGTAACTGTAATCACATAGAAAAGTAATTACTATAAATTATGGTAAAAAGAAACATTACTTTTTTTATTAAGATCTATTAAAAATATCAGTGATAATAATCTTATATATATGTTATTATATTACTGTTTGCATATCAAAACCAAACAATATGCTAAAAATAATTATAATTTCAGTTAGATCAATCTTTTTTTTCTCAATGCACTTTGTGTCTGAGTAGCCTTGTGGTTACTCTACAGGTCGACTATAGAGAATGTCCATATTGAAGATCTTTTGCTTTGCTGGACTGAAATTGTGTGTATGTATATATAAAAATTATATAAATTACCATAGAAATATAGTAAATTTGATGATCTATACTTAGTGTACGATATAACAAACCATTCAAGCAATAACAATAGTTTGCAGTAAAGAGCCAAACGTATAAAATTCGCGTATAAAAACGTATAAAATTCACGTATAAAGCGAAACGCATAAGATTCTTTAAACAAATTTTGATTATAATTCTGTCCAAAATTACATGGTTTAAGTTCATAAAAATTTTGTCGTGATTTTCATCACAATATTTTCCCTGTGTATAAATACAAAGAAACTTAAATCACACAATATGTGAAACACACGGCGCGATTTTCTTTTTGAAAATCCGAAATGGAGAACTTAAAAGAGAGTTTAGTATGATACTCAGTTAATTATAATGCATGAGTTAGCACACAACTCGCTAACAATTTACAACGCCCTGACAAGAGGCACACATTGAATGAATCCTTCTCTGGGGAATTGACGCGCGCCCGACACTTGCCGTGAAAGATATCTCGCAAAATATCAAGATGTCACCTCAGTTATGCCGCGTATACCCTGAAGATTCGCGGCGAACTAATTTTATTATGTACAATGTACCCCGGGTGCAACGGGCAGCACGCTCAAGGGATCTCCGGCCGAGAAGGCAGCCCGGCGTTTCTCGCAGGATGCGCTCGAAGGATCGGACCACGCGTGCCGCAATATGCGGTTGCGATTTCGAGGAATCTCTCGCCCCCTTTCCCTCACCCCACGCGCGACTGCAGAGTCTCACGGGACGGTCGAAGTCGGTAAGGAGAGCCTCGGTAACCCGATCTCGCCGAATTTTACCGAGAATTTTTATGGGGCTGCTTAATGGCGTTTTAATTGCGCGGCCTCGCCGCCTCGGCTGATTAAGCAGTAAATTCGCGTATTCATAAAACACCGTGCTTTACGAACGGTGCACCGTGCACATACTATGTGCCTACTACGCGCGTATACACACACATCACACACGTTTCGCGCGACTTTTATCCAGCCGCCTCGTCCCTCGCGCGCCACTCCTTTTATTATCCGTCTCTCGTCCTCCTGCTGCGGACTTCACGTCGCGAGCCGTCCGCCGCGACCGTCGGTGCCATTTTGATTCCCCGGCGGCCGTGTCGCGCGCGATTCCGGAAAATCGCCTTCGCGGCGTTTTACGACGAGCGCCGCTCGCGATACTCGCACATTCGCGCGTTCAAAAGAAAGAAAGAAAAGGGAACAAATTATACGCCGCGGCGATTAATCGCGAGCGCGCCTCCATCGAGAGCGGGGTCGCGGTAACGGCCGCCGGCTCTCCCGTCGTCTCCCCGAAAATCCTGTACGCCACGGCGCGCGCAGAGAGAGAGAGAGAGAGAGAGAGAGAGAGAGAGAGAGAGAGAGAGAGACTAATGAAAGGTAGCAGCGGGGATTTAATCTTAATTTAACGCTCGTTAAACGAACGACAGCGCGCAACTTCCTTATCCTCGCGGTGAGACGCGCAAATAAAAGGCGGGGAGGGAGATACCGAAGTGGATTTTAAATTTATCGCTCGCGCGTCTCCGCGTCTCCCCAACTGTTGCGGTGCCAACAGTGTTGCATGATAATGCCGCGGCCTTGATCGAAGCAGAAGCGGGCGTCTCTCCGCGGGGGAAGCGCGGGGCTCAGCTGCGCGTCACGACGCAGCAGCAGCAGCAGCAGCAGATAGCGACGGAGAAGTCGTACGGCGGATCGCGGTAGCGCCAGTCGTCATCGATGCAGCCGGCCTGGAGATTGCTAGCCACCTTTAATGAGATGGATGCGGTTGCAGATACGCGCTATCTGCGCGATGAATCACCGTTGATTCTATCTCGGCGGGGTATCAATGCTACTCGCGATGTCGCCTGTCCGTCATTAACTCGATCGCGAGCCACGAGTCGGGCGCGCCGCGTGAATCTCAAAGGGAAAGAGAGGGAGAATGAGAATAAAACAGAGAGAGAAAGAGAGAGAGAGAGAGAGAGAGTATCTCCTCTTTTAGAAGCTCGGCACGGTGCTCGAAAATGAAGGAGGCGTGTGAACGAGAGAACCAGCTTCGTAAAGTAGAAGAGGAGGAGAAAGAATACGATGACGATGACGACGGAGGAGGAGGAGAAGAAGAAGAAGAAGAAGAAGAAGAAGACGATGAAGAAGAAGAAGACGATGAAGAAGAAGAAGAAGATGAAGATGAAGAAGAAGAGCGAAACGGGGATGAGAGAGGTGTGTCCGCGGCGCAGCGGCTACCTGCAAAACCACTCTCGGACGAGCTATATATCGCGGTCCCTCCCCCGCGCGGTATCGCTTTAATTTTAAATTAAAATTCATGAACGGGTTATTACCTTTTTGTCGGATCAGGTTACGCACTTTTTCGGGGCCAGGCCGTCGCGATTCTCCGCGGCCGCCGCGACTACTACCCGGCTGTTACCCCCGCCGATGCTGCCCCCCCCTCCCCTCCCTCCCCGCTTTGGTAGCCTCAAGGACGTTTATTTAATAAAACGTCATCGGCGCGACTAGGTGCTCATCGTCGGCAATTATAAATTCTCGTTACGCCGCGAAAAGTATCGAGCGCCCCGTAGATTACAGACTCGCCCCGATGCGCCTCGCGGAGCCGCTGGAACGTTGTTATCGCGAGATGAACGCTTCGCGCTGGCCTCTTTTGCTTTTAAATGCCGATGATTGATGGGGTATTTAGAAGTGAACCCGCGGAGACGGCGGTGGTAGCGGTGCAACGCGCGCTCCTTTTCACGTTTCCCGGGAAACGTGTGGGAAAACACGAATTTCGCGTTCTAGCGTAGTGCGCAGACCGCAAGCCGGAAGCGTCGCACTTGTCACATGGAAAGTAGTTTCGTTGAATATAGTGCACTGTGCTGAGTCATAATTTAAAAAATTAAAATTAGTAAAATTTTCATAATTGAATTAACATCTAATTGCTGATCCCTCTCAGTTGTTGATACTCTGAAGGGGACTGGTTTATCTTGCGACTAATGGCTGTTATTCGCCGTTCCAGTTGTGAAGTTCTATTTTGTCATCATTAGATGCAGGCAAGAAGCGCAACCGTAATGCCGGTCGCATGAAAAACCAGTTTTTTTCTAGAGTATCATGACCAAGGGGATGTCAAGGGGATGTAATTTAGGATGTGTTTCAACTGAAATTAAATTTAAAACTCATCTTAGATTCACATATCGATGCATTTACAGATGTGATTAGGGGTGAATTTTTTTTAAATAGACTAAACGTGGTTTACGTTCTACAAAGTTAACGATGCAGCGGGGGGGAGGGAGGAGGGCTCATAGATGCGTTAAATATCAAAGACTTTTCAGAAGAAGCATTTGGATGTACATAACTTTATAACAGGGCAGATTTTGTTCTTAAAAAAAGTCACTTAACACATCTGTGAATGAATCATCGATATATTGCAGTGATGAATTAACAGTTAATATATCTGCATCTTGATTCAATAATATAAAATTTTATATTTTTAATTGAAACTTTTTGCTGATATATCCCAGCTGAAACAGACCTTGTAATATTCTTCAATTCACTAAACTCCGGAGAAATTTTGTCCGGTTGTGGTTACACAAAGAACAATACGCCGACTTCATTGTATGAAGATCATTTTATTTCGCGGAAACACAACGAGCACGTGTAAGAATCTTGACTTTTTATTCGATCTTATCTGTAACTCTCGCGTGTATTACTACGTCCACCGATTGAAATTGTCACGCGTGTCAAGTTTTGAAGAGGTTACAAAATCCGTTCCCGGTACTGTTGATGTTTTCGCGTAAATTGCGGAATTTTCAACACGAAGGAAGGGAAAGTCACACGAAAGGATGGCGCGCGGATGGAGCGACCGCGAATTCGGCCGACCTCAAAGTTATACTTACAGAGTCCTAGAGAGTTAAACGGCTCGGCATGTGCTCTAATAAAGCTAGGAAGAAATTGCCCTTTTTCGCGTAAAAGCCACCTTTGATGATCGAAAAGGACGACACTCGGAGGTGGCCTTGGTCTCTCTAACCGTCTAACCCGAAATTATTGTTCTCTCCGTGCCGACGGTGATTCTTCGAATGCCAAGGACGCGCGCTCTTAACGCGCTCATCCTCCTCCACCCGACATTTACCGAACCTGGCATTATTGCAAAGATTATTGGAGCGATCGTTTGAGTAACCGCAATTTATGGCGCAACGTCTACGCGGGTCCGAGTCAAATACATCCGGTTAAACCCGGTAATGGTCCCATCTACGCCACCTCCGTTTAACGCGAAACTACTACAGACGTTCGTGTTAACAGCGAGCGGTAATGACGTAACGGGAGTTCCACGCGAAATAGCACACAGCTATCTCTGTGTGATGCATTCGTGAACAATAACATCTATTTGTGTGCCACTCGCCACTCCTCCGATCTGTTCGTTTCAACTGCGCGATCTTGAAAATTACACGCATATTGAGAAAGAAATAGCTGAAAATTTATCTATGGAATATAAATTCGTGGAAATTAACTTTATATGCTGATAGATAAATTTTTAAATATTTCTCTCTCTCTCTTTCTTTCTCATTATGTACCTGAAATCGTTGTCCTACTAACAAGTCAGCATTGCAGATCCAACTAATAAAGAGAAGAGTTAGAGGATTTTTTATTATACGTCTTCTCAAGCGTAACAGAGATCTAACGAAGTATATTTTGAGAAAAATGAAAATGGAAATTTAATATATGATTTAAAAAGTATAGGTAGCACTGAAGTTCTTTGTTTAGGAAGCCAAGCATCATCAATCATCCTCTCTTTAAAGATATTCGTTCATACGTTTAACTCTTAAAAATGAATGAATAAGACGCAACTAGTAGAAGTAAAAAATTATTTTTTAATTAATTTTGGGCACACATGAGGCTTTTTTTATTTTATACAGAAAGAGGTATAGACTACTCGTTGACAACAAAAGTCCAAAAATCATTATTTAGTGAGTTGGATTACATAACTGTGGGCAGCTAATAAAAGAAAAATAATTTATGTAACTGTGAGATTTGCATCACTCTAAGAGTCGAAAGTGATAATGATGATGACGACGGAAAAGATGTTGCGTGTGATGTATTCGGTAAAAGCAGCAATGCAATTGACGAACATAATAAAATAATGAGTCATTCATTGTCCTGACGCAACAATGAAGATAAGAAGTAGAGACGACATTGCGGATAATTTCTCTCCAGTCAATCCCGTAAGAGTTAGGCGCAAAGAAATGTGACATTTGGAGAAAACTGCGAGTTTTCGCGTAAGTGTTAGAAATTAAATGTCGACGCACACACGCTGGCGAAACTCAAATTCCATTCACGCGCTTCTCAAGACACGTGTAACTTGATTGTCGCGATACACCACACCCGCGACATCCTCCTGACACTTTCAGTGGCCCCGAGATTAGATCGTGCGTTGTTTTTACGCGCGATAAGCATTAATGCGCGCTCGTGCTTCGCGAATTAAATAGCGCGTCGTAAAATGCGGTTTCACCCCGTGGTTATTAATTTTTTTCACCCCGCCGGAATAATCTCCGCGCACAAATCTCGGAGTCGACGAGTTACGAACAAGATCGTTGCCTCTCTCGCGAGGGATACCCGTGGCCTGCGTTCAGCGGGACGTAGCGTACCACGTCATTAATTAGGAGCGCGCTCAGCTCCCTGCGTCTCGGGGATTCATTTGGGCTCGGTAATGAAACTCGAGCAACACGCAACCTCGACGTGGCGAGCAACAACGGCAGTAAGCTCCGCCGTGTATAAATAAAGCGCATAAAACATCTCGCGGGACCAGAAGGGCGAGACGACATATTTTTCTAGAGATCTCCGTGTGATTTGCTTCTGCGTAAACTCAACATTATTTTGTGGATATTTCTTGCAAGTAGATATTTCCCGACGTTTATTGTTGTCTGGAGACTTCCAGAAACCAAATTACATCTGCGCGGACTTCTCTAGTGAAATGTTTTACACAAAATCAACAGCTTAAGATTGTAAAAAATTAGAAACTTATATGATTAAAAATAATTATAACAAATTAAAAATTTGTATTTTTAAGGCTTCGTGTAGATATAAATATTATATACAAGAAAAGCAAAGTTTTACAAATATTATATATAAAATAAAAAAATATGTCTTTCCTTTATATATATATATATATATATATATATATATATATATATATAAACACAAATAAAAATATATAAATATATGAATGCAAATATTTGATATTTTTATATACATATATTTATTTTACATATATTTTTTTTTATTTACTTATATATTTATTGCACTACACGATATTACTCGAATGTTATTTTCGAACAGCAGACTATTTTCTCAAGTATGGAAATGAAGATTATATTGTGGTAACGAAAATAGAGAAAACAAAAATACGGTCAGTTAATTCAGATTAGGGTCGATATTGCTTAATAATAATAACAAGATAGCGTTTCTTATATCAGTAGAAAAATACAAGAGGAGTATCAAGTAGAGCAAGTTTTAAATTTACGACACCTTTCAACTCAGACACTCACTAACCTCCGTCGCCTATCTCGCATTATTAGAAACGTACCTTCCGTTGTACCGTCGTCGTAAACTTACGCTCGACGACAATGTATCGCTATGTCGCGCGGCTCAACAAGGCCGTTCAGTGGGTACTACACCCTAAGCCGCGGCGCGCTCCGGGACGCCATCCGTCGCGCTGAAAAACGTTTATTTGCATACCTATCGATTACGGTGCAATTTGAGAGAATATATGGCGGACACGTCTGAGGTGTCCGCATAATACAGATGCCACGAAGTGAAACCCACGGCGTGCCGAGCGAGATAGGCGATACGCAGGAGCGGATTTGAATAAAACAGCGCCCAAGGCTCATTATTACCACCGTTGATTTTTTACGGAACAACGGTAATATTGTAAACGTGCTTATTACGTTGTGGCAGAATGCGATTCATAAAAGAAAATGCGAACGACCCTACGTCGTGTCGTAGTCACATTTATTGAGACATCCCTTTTTAAAAATCGAGCTTCCAGTGTGATGATTCTTTCAATTAGGAAGATTTAAAGAGTTTTATAGTTGGAAAATACACATATAAATACGTATGAGTTTGATTGTAATCAAAAAGTTAAAAGAAGCGATTATATTTTTATTGCAAAGGAGAGAAAGGGATAATCATTCCAGAATGTTATAATAAAATTTCATGCTATATGTACACTGAGAAAAACTTTACTAAATTTCAAAAAACGTTTATTTGGATACAACTGTGAACATAAACTTTGTTTAAATTAAATAATTATTTTCTAAAATCAAAAAGAGAAATTTATATTTAAAACTTTTTTATTTAATTTTGAAAAATAATTACTTAATTTAAACAAATATGTGTTCACAGTTGCATCCAAACAAACGTTTTTTGAAATTTAGTAAATTTTTTTCTTAGTGTACACGGAGAAAATATTGTAGTATAAAAGTTACGACAGAATTATACTTTTTTTTATAATACTGTTTATAAGAATGATCTAAATTAAAATTATAGTATAAATTACTGTAGATTGAAAAAGAGAAAAATACTTGAAAATTTATAATTTTCATGTTGTACAGTAAATATTAAATTTTTAAATATTCGTATATATCTATTTAATTTGTATTCGGTTAATATTTATATAATTTTAATATATGCATTTCTGTATATTTATTTTGACTTAACACCGAGGGAGGGGAGAATCTACTATCCCTCGGCAATGAATTATTTAAAATTCGGTTCTAAGTCGACGAAATTTGTATTTTATTTCAGGGGATGTTGTCCCTGGAGGGAATATTATTTAAATAAATTACTATAGAAACAGTAAACTTGGCGATCTACTTGATATATACAATACAGTATAAAGAATATATAAATAATTGCAATAACTTTGTAATATAACGTCAACTAAGCATGACGTTTTCAAATAAATGAGTAATTTCGGTCATAATTCTGTATGGTCCAATATTATAAAACTATTACTACTATACTTTCTCTGTGTGTTGCTTATTGAGGATCAAACGGAACTTTTTGATTGATCTATCAAATACTATTCATGTTATTGTAGCGAAACATACTTAAGAGCAACAAACAAGGCGATAGTGAACATCATTTAGCAGAAGTTATAAGTATGAAACGATGAAAGAGAGCAGCCTCTCGAAAGGTTACCTCTCGAACACGCTGTGGAAGAAGTAGGGATTCCGTTTCATAAGATACGTTTATTTAGTTCTCGTTGTTTCGTTCGATCGCGCATAAAACGCGCTTAGACCCCCAGGTGCCGACCGCGGCCGGTCCATACCTAAATCCAGCACTGGTCCGTGTGGAAACTCGTTTCCACACACTGCGTGTTGCCTGGCTAGACATGCGTGGGCGTGCGTAACGTAGCGTAACGCAGGCCGCGGCGAGCGTGAGCGCGCGCGTATAAGAGGGAGGCGAATGGCAGCCAGGCATTTTCAGATAATGAGCGGCACTTAGGCCGCGTGGGTGGCTGAAAATAGCCCCGCGCCGCGGACGATACGAAGCATCGTGTGGCCTGTAATTCGAGCCTCGGTCAGGTGCGCCGGGTCGATTACCTTAATTCTCGAAACTCGTTCCTTTCTCGATTTACAGGCGCTGCCAGAGGAGGAAGCGTTATATTCCTTCGCAGCAGCCGGCGACTTCTCTCTCTCTCTCTCTCTCTCTCTCTCTCTCTCTCTCTCTCTCTCTCTCTCTCTCTCTCTCTCTCCCCCTCTTTCTCTTTCTCTCTAGTAATACACCACCTTCGCCGGGTGCTAGCGCCTGAATTGCTCACTTAGCTTTCAGTTTGGAGTTATAAAGCTGAAATATTGTATTTAAGCGAGAGAGCGCGCCCGCGATTACACTCGCGATTTTATTTAAACTTCTCTCGGACTCGTCGATTGGAAGCTCCGTCAGGGCTGGTGACGTGGTCATATTCTGAAAAAGCGTCGCGTGCATGGACTTTCTTTCAGAATCATTCAGATCTGTTAGGTCTACGTAAAATTTTCGTCGCGTTTTTTTGAGAATGTCAAAAATGTTCGTAACATGACGCTTATATTTTCGATAATGACGATTCATTTCAATGAATTCAGTTAAGGATCGTTCAATTGATATAATTGATTAATATGAGCAAAAGGAAACAAAGATTGTTCAATTAACAACGGAACTTAGCGAATTTAATTAAAGCCTGTTTCAGAGATTGTTGATTTGAAATTTATGTGCAAATAATAATGAACATTTTGTTTTATATTTTGATTCTGTTTTATTACCATAAATTTGAATCCATTGAGTATGCTCACATCAATCGTAAATTGAACGGCCTTTAATTAAATTTGTTAAGTTAAATCATCAATTAAACAACTTTTAACTAAATTTGCTAATTGTTAATTTAACGATTTTTTACTTCCTTCATTTATATCAGTCACCAATTGAACAGTCTTGAATTGAATTCATTGAAATCTATCGTAAAACAAACATTCTCCGATTGAGTTTACTCGAATTAATCATCAGTTAGTTGAATTGAAACTGTTTAAATCAATTATTAAATTTAAAAAATTTACTTAATACTTTTACAACTTTGTTCACTATTAACATGTTTATTTAAATCCAGATTCTTTTATTTAAATATAGAATAAACAATTGCTTTTATAAAAAAAACTAAGGTTTTAACAAAATGTATATTTTCCTATTTGAAAATTGCTCTTATATTGTTTTTATATTAGTAAATTAGTAAATATGTTATTAGTACTCGCGAGGAAAAAATATCTCCTATATCCTTTTAAGATATTTTCTTAGTGCAAGCATCGTTGATATCTTTCAAAGTGTACATTTTCACGTGAATTCACATTTCTGGAGATGTACACGCTCGAATGTCTTCTTCCCCTTCTGGACTTACTTATCTGACGAAACGCGACGCGCGCCGTCGGATCACGGCGGCAATCAATTTTTAAACGGAAGCGAACACGCTAGACGACGTAACGACGTCCTCTTCCCTCTTCCCCGCCGGCGTCTTCGACCGCGCCGACCATTAAGTATCCTCGCCGCGGACGTCCTTTAGGAGAGAATAATAACCGAACGCGCCGTCCGTCGTCGAGGACGCGCCGCGAAGAGGAAGCTTGTTAAAACTTTAGTTAATCACGGCTCGGACATCGGTCACACGTTGTCGTGCTTAATACTCCAAGTGCCCCGTTCCTCGCGCCCCTGTCAAGTCCCCCTTCTTCCTCTCGCGGCCTCTAGGACCCCGCGCCGTCCTCTCTCTCTCTTTCTATCATCGTCGAGGCCTCGTCTCGTCTGCCTCCCCCTCCGCGCATCGGACATCCCACATAGATGTATCTCGATGTTCGTATCGCGCAGCTGAAAACTCAATTACTGCTTAATGAATTGGCACGAAGGTTCTCCCCGGCGAAGGAGGCCCCAACTCCGGGCCCCGCGGCCCACCGGTAACGAGCCGGACAAGACGAACCCGCGCACAACCGGGCACGTACGCCGACCGCGGTGCAGGAGATACGGGGCCCGAGATACGGAGATCTCGAGAATCGATTCGACGGACCGACCGGCTAAACGCGCGCCCCGTCTCGTCTCGTCTTCTCGCACGCTCGCACAGCACGGCACGGCACGAACAGCTGATCGATCGGCCCCGGCGAGATTCAGCGCGATCCCGTAATCGGCGATTTCCCTGATCCGCGATCGGCACCGACGGGGAAGACCTGCCGCTCGCGGACGCGAGGCCTCAAATTTGATGGGCAGATACTACATTGTACGAGATGGGCGGGCTTGAAAAAGTTCCGCGTGCGCCGCGCGCGCGCGTACGCGTGTAAGATTTAATGAATAAAGCTTCCCGCGCCTGGGAAGAGAGCCGTTAGCTCGTACTTCCGGTAATGGTCTCTCGGCCGAGAGCCAAATTTCTACTTCGGCCGTCCACGCGGCTCTCGTAACGTAACATTACGCTCGCAGATGCGAATCCACCTATCGATCCGCATCGCAAAATATCCTAAGAGGTTACGATTTATGAAAATTACACGGTGTCTTCCAATTAAATGCACTTTCTCAATATATTTTTCAGTTGGTCGTCGTACCCCAGGCTGCACAAGTTCTGGTAGAAATTGTGCGTAAACATCCGTTTCAGTTATTGTCTGGCATTAATGCCAGAAATTAATTGTAAAAATACTGCGTAGGAATTGGACAAGAAGTTGATAGAGTTTTGTTCAGAGGTAAAACATGCACTCTTGTGGTTTCGAGTGGCAGTATTTCTACTATCGTCTCGAGTGAAAATAAGTGCCACTTTGTGAAATACAAAATTTACTTTTGCAAAATGAAATTTATTTCGGTGTATAAACTTTATCTTGCAAAAATAAATTTTCAGATATTCTTTTTTTTAGTGTATGACAAACCTATTTATGAGCACTAGACTTGATTGTTCATTAAATGAATAGCTCCATTTTCTCTTCGATTTTCTTTCATTAAATGAGTACAGATTATAAGCCCCTTTCGTGCGCAGTTATTATAGGAGAACGTCACATCTTCATTGGGATGCACTTCAATTACTAGACTCAAAAGTTAATTGATCAATAATTGTTCAGAGACTGCATTAGATTTCTATCAGAGTGTATAAAGTTAACAATATCACACGCCAATAATTCTGGTTACAATGTTAAGATATTTGTGCAGCTTGCTGTACACTTGTCTTCTCTCTCCCTCTCCCTCTCTCTTTCTATTCTTCGTTGCTCGCACTGGATCGCGCGAGCGTCCAAAACAAAGGCCTCGTCGAGAGATAACTTCATTAAGCGCGGCACCGGTGGGAGGACCGCGCGGAGTGGCATTTATCTTCCCGCGAGAGAGAGGCAGGGTCACTATAACGAACGCGAAGTTTCAAGTGAAAAGGAAAGAAAAGAAAAAAAAGGAAATAATCGAAAGGAGAACGGCATGGATCATTAGCGCCGAGCGATATTTACGAGCGGCGGGCGCGCGAACGGCTTAGATTCCGGCGTGTAAACCGGGAGTATAAAAATTTTTCTGAAGCAGCTTCGCGCGCGCGCATCGCCTGCCCTACGTGCTAATGGGCTCTCTCGGCCGGGCATCCCTTTTCCCCCTCTCTCTTTTTCTCTCTTTCTCTCTCTCGCTGGCCGAGCACGTAGGTAGTACGAGCGGAGTAAAATCCCGCCCGGGGATTTCACGAGCGCGCGGCGCATCGCACCGGCCGGGCACGGGGGCGCAATTAAAAAGGACTGCGCGAATATCGTGCGATACGCAATTTGACGCTAAGTCCATGAAATACCGGCGACGTTAATCGTCGCTGTGCTACCTGGCGCACGGTCATAAATGTTGAGAGACGTAAACGCGCCGGAGGACGGTGCGCTCTGCGCTGATCCCGTGCGCGTTTTGACGAGGCTCGTCCCGCGATGCAACGTCGGCGGCAGAGGAGAGAATCGGGAAGGAGAGGACGGGGCCGGCGAGAGCTCGTTGGAAACATTCGGCCGCCTCGTTAACCGTCGTTATTAACATTACGCCCGGCGACGGGGGGAGCTTACCGAAACTAAAATTAACTTGCGGCATCGCATCTCCGCCGCCGCCGCGTCGCCTTGCAATTATTTATACGTGTATCTGTGCACGGCGTGCGTTTTCTTCCGCGTAGGGAGCACAATGCGCCGGTGACTTCGACGACCAAGGGCGGGGGGGTTGAGCGACGCCGCGCCGGGGAAGTTCAACGCCTGCACGCGCGATGTGACTCCACACGGAGCGCGTGCAGTCCGTTCCCGTTCCTTGAGAGCACCTACGCTGCGAGAATTCCGCTTGATCGAGTCGAAATTTGAGGTTTCATCGAAGTTTAGTGTGCAATAAAGCTGCGTTCGCGTTAACGGCAAACGAATCGAAACGTAGGATTGTAGTCCGAAGTACAATCAAACTTAAATGTATAATTTTTTATATAGATACTTTGAGCATCAAAACGATTATAATCGTTGCGATAAATTTGAGATAATTCATATGATATCGAGCGAGGATACTTTGGTATAACGAGTTTGTTCGAACACAATACGATCTTCAAGAAAAAAAAATCTTTTTATTTTCTGTAGAAGCTTGACGTTGTCAGTCCATAATCGTGGGAAAACGATTCACGAACTTGAGCGTGATAACAACTCCAGCTGGCAACAATAATCGTAACACTGGATTATTCTTCGCGAGATTATAGTCCCGAGAAAAAAGTTTCGCTGCGGCGAGAGAACTGGACCGCTCTCTCGCCGCCGATCGACCGCCGAAATCAGGGCCGCCATGACGATCGCCAAATAATCTGTTAAGAGTTTCGCGGATGTTCGCGGAATTGCCGGTAAGTAGGTGCGCCGCGGAAGGACGGGGAAAAAACGAGGATCCCGGAAACGGGAGGAACGGGTAGCGCGCTGCGCCGCGGCAAAAAAGAGGCACAGCTGGCTCCTTCCCCGCGAAGAGGCAGACGAAAGAGAAGAAGAAGAAGACGAAGGTGCGCTTCCTGTTGCGCGGATTTATTTTTCGGCGAAGCGAAATTAAGTTTTATATCCAGCGGCCGTAACAAGGCCGGGCCGCGCCGACTGAGGAAGAAACTACCGTGCGATGATAATTTCGCCGCGTAAAAAGGCGAACGGCATCTCGCGTTAGTTTACATCTCTCTGCGGGCTGCGGGAATCCTGAGAAGAAAAGGTAACACCCTTAGGGATAACGTGACGCACGGAGAGAACAGTTTGGTTGAGGTAACGTGATAATGAATGAGCTAAACGCGCCTTTTGGTTCAAGGAGACAGAATTTCTGATTCTCATGATTTGATTTTGAGAAGCGGAAATTATGTTTCTTCCGACCAAAACAATCGAATTTCTAGAGAACCAAATTTGGTCCATAAGAATAAAAAATTCTGTTTCGTTAATTCAACCAATTATGAACCAAATTTGGCTCTAAGAACCAGAAATTTTGTTTTCAACTGAAAGGCGTCTGGCTCGTTCATTGTTATGTTTTAACCAATCTTCTCCGAGTACATTAATTCTTTCGATCATTTCTTCGTAATTGTCGCATCTATACTCCGATAGGTATACTCCGATTTCTTTCTAATTTGGCTCAAATGTATAAGTACAAAAAATATTTAGGTCATATTTTTTTTGCCCACTTTGAGTTTCACCAGCAGTTTATTATTAACTTTTTAATGTTCTCACTCTTATCATAAACAAGTACAAAAATCAAATACAAGATACAGTTAAATAATTTTAATAAAATCGGCATAGTTGAGACACGAACCATTCTAAATTTCTTTAGCCGAGATTACATTCGAAATATTTTAAATCTGTGCTAAATTAGTCAAAAATTGTTCGAAACTCAAAGTGGACCAAAATAAAAAATATGACCTAAATATTTTTTGTACTTCTACATTTATTCCAAATTAGAAAGAAATCGGAGTGTAACTTTTGAGTAGGTTTATTTGTGAGATTCAAAAGAGGTCTCACAACAATCGATTACATCCGACCTCAGATCGTTGGTCATAGGTGTTTGATCGAATGTAAACATAAAATGTGTGCTGATTTAAATATTATTAATAATGACAACAGTTTCACGAGATAAACGATGCGACGAATATGTCTGCTCGCCGATGACTAACATTCGCCGAGTGGTTCTCCGAGAGAGAATGCTTAACGAGTAATTAAGAGAGACAGTCGTGGCAGCTTACGTCGCGGCAGGCTATTCCACTCGTTGTTGCGTTTGTTTTTGACGCGGACAAAAAGTAACGGCGCGTAGAGGTCGTTATCTGCTGCTTATAACGAATCACTCACGCAATAAAATTTGCATTTCAGATCGCCCCGTGCGCGGTTAAAATTATTATGTAACTCCTTACGTTAGCATTGTTTCTGCTATTTAAAGCCAAGCATAACTCTTGTTTTTATAGCCGCGCCGACTGGAACGGCGGAGCAATATGCGTTACATCGCTCGTCGAAGTTAAGGAAATCATAAGTTCAATGATAAATTACGTGAAAGCAGTAATAGTACTGTAGAAAGTTCTGTAATTTGTGCGCAAACGTATCAGATGAAAGGACCATTAGATAAACGATCAAACAAAGTTAACCACAATTGAAAATAATTATATTACTATTATATTAATATACAGAGTCCTATCGTAAAATATTTTAATGGAGCTTTCTGGAATTTAATCGAAGTTAAAAATCCAAAAATGTTGAAGCATCAATATTTTGCGGATTACAAGGTAATGAAGGACAGCCTTTTCGCGAACTAAACTTCAGAATGTCAAATGAATTTCTTTTTAAATCAACTGTAAATGGAGCATATTTGAATAGTATTCTAATCGAAAGCTTACAAAGATATATAATATTAAAAATTGGAAAGTTATCATAAATAATGATCTCTATATTTTCGTCTTAAATTTGTTGACTTCTATTAAACTCCAGAATATCCTATTAAAACAATATACGGTACGTTTTGTGCAGTAAAAGTGTTATTTTTGTTTGCGAAAATGATATTTTTATTTGCCATTTCTGTTCATAATTCTAAAGTTCTATCCAACTTGAATTATTGAATTTAATTTTCTAAATTTTCATAAAATATTTTTTTCATTTTTAACTTGTAATTTTCACATTCAAAGGAATTTAACAAAAAAGTTGTTCTAACAATTTTATAATATCAAAAAGTAAGCTTTTTTATTTTCACTTTTGGCAATATGTTAAAAATAATTTTGTGTTCTTTCAACAGAATATTTTTTTTACCCAATGAATACATTATAAGAGATTTATTGCTAACATTTCGGACAGTTGATACAATTACTGCGCTTAATATTGTATTTTTCGTCTGAAGCAAAAAAGTGGTCCATATTCCCACTTTCTCTTCCCCGAAGCAAAATTTGCAAGATCCTTCTCGCAATCGGCCTGCGAAGGAGCCAGTCCTTTAAACACAGCTCACAACTCGACCATCCCCCTCACGCTTATAACTCGACCAGGACTCGCGGACTAAAAAACAATGTTTGAGAAGCCGAGAGGACGGGAGGTACGGCTTTGTCAAGAGGAGTACAGGTATTCCTCGTGAGCATGTCGAGGTGTCCGTGGCCGTCGCGTGGGCGGCCACGCCGATAGAGCCTACATGCATCTCGGCGTGTGCAAGCCAAGCCTCGTGGTTGCTCGACTTTTTCGATTACCTTCCTGCCTTTTTTATTTGCCGCCGCGTCGGGGCCCGCGCGATGCGGCCCGTCGCCGTGAGAGAAAGAGCCAGGCGCGTGGGAGGAACGAACGGGCCCGCTTCGCTTGTGTGTCAGAGAATCGAATTTTAATAGCCTGAATGCCTACGAGAGATTGCCGGCCGATCGCGCGCAACTCTCCTCCAGAGAGAAAACCAGGTACGACGAGACGAACGTCGCCGATTATCGATACAAATACGCTGTGAGATTTATGTAAACTTTCGCGAGATACACGCTTCTCCAAACAGCGCCCCGCGAACGCCGCGAGAACAAGGAACAACACATCCGCGTCTCCTCCGCCGGCGAGGGAGGTCTTTATTGGCCTTTTTACGTTATCGACGCGCAATAAAACGCGATGAGATATCGGATCTTATTAAAACCGAGCGCCTCTCGAGCCGTACCGCGCGGTAATCGATCTGGAATCCACGAGAGACTCGCGAAATATTCCCGTAAAGGACAGCGGAATGTTAATTAAGTTCCCTTAACCGATACGGTATTAGCATACGCGCGTCGTCGTACGATCTCGCGCGGGCGAGCGAGCGCGGAGATTAATTCGAGCGAATAAATACGCGACTTCGGCCAATAATTATCGGCCGGCGTAACCGACATTGTCTTAAAAATTACCCTTCATTCCACAACAAGATACGCTAATGGGCGCGCACCTGCTCGGATATTGGCTCTTCCACGAAGACCCCCGCTTCGTCGAAATCGCGTCGCGGAAGGGTTCAAGGCACTCCGCCCGTAGATTATGCACGCCTGTCCTCCTACTCCTCCCGAATGGCGAAGTGGAGCATCGACTGCACCCGCGGTATGAATATGCAACGCGCGTCCATTGCGCGGGCAGAAGCGCATTAAGCCGCGTCTACGCTGCGACGGACGGGATCGCGGAACCCTGCGTGCCTACGTAGGGGAGACCGGGTCTGCTTGTCACGCTTCTTACATATTGATTAAAAAAAATAGTTATATGCAATATTTTTTAATACTGTGCATATTTTTATATAGGTAGAAGACCTTTAAGTAAAAGAAAACAAATATTATTCTTATACAGAGTGTCTAAGAGCCGTGGTATATAGATAGATTAGGTCAAAATAAACAAAAAATTTCTCTATTATTTTGCGATAAACTGCGTAAAATTTTGAGTTATTAACTGAAGGAAATTGGCGAATAATCATGCGCGATACGGCAGATGAGTTGTGATAGCGACACCTGCCGTCGTGTGTTTATAGATTAAGTCAAATTGAACAAGAAAGCTCTCTAGAACTTTATAAATAATACGTAGAGAAGATTGGCGGATAATCGCGTACATGATAATGCACCAATGTCCTTTAATTAATAATTAAAAATCTACGTGGTTATTTGCAAAGTGATGGAAAGTTTTTTTGTTTAGTTTGATCTAATCTACATGACGGCAGACGATGCTATCACTACTCATCATACATGACCGCAAGTGATTATTCGCCAATCTTCTTTAATTAATAACGCAAGATCTCATGTGGTTCTTCGAGAAATGATAGAGAAATGTTTTGTTCATTTTGATTCATTGTTGTGACATATATGACGTAATCGCGTACGTTTCCATGCTCTTGCGTAAATCATGTCATAACTACGTGACAGACTTGTGATAATTAATCCGTATGACTTTTCTAGATCCAGTCTCCCCTGATCGTTACTTGCCTGACCACTTTATGCCGATGTACAGGAAATGATAATTATTATGATGACAACAGCAATAGTCATGCTAATAATAATGATGTGCGCGATGATAATGATGATGATAATAATAATAATAACAACGCAATAGGAGGTATCACAAGAACTTGTGAAAATTCATTGAATCGGTAATAAATTTATTGACTTGAAAAATGACTAATTTCACAGATGTGGAATTTAGGCAATTATTTGAAAGTGACAGAATATTATAAAATTAAGGTAGAATATTATAAAATTGAATTTCTTTGATATACATTTTTCAATTTTGATATGTATCTACACTGAGAAAAAACATATTTAAAAAATGAGAAATGTGTTTGATCGGTACTAACAATATATGCGCTGTCGCGCCATTAATGGAAAAGAAACGGTTAAAAATCCGAACATTTGAAAAAAATTTTCCTTCTTTTAATAACTTTAGCTACTTATGACAACCTATATTTTATTTTATTTTTTAGGCTTTTATTTTTTCTTAGACATCTGTTCTAAAGAACAGAGAAAATTAATTTTTTTTTAGAAATGAGGTAAAACTTACTTTATCTTGTGTGCAATTACCGCATGATATAATACATCAAAGGTTGAATTGTAGAAATAATAAGAAATAATAGATTATTTAATATATATAGATAATAGAGATTATATATATATATATAATATAAAAAATTATTACGCTACAAATATATCAGTATCTCTCAAACGTAAATAACTGTAGACAAGAACGAAATTCAGAGGTCTCCGAGCAGAAGCAACTTCACGGAATTGAAGCTGGAATGTTGCAATCGCGCGAAACACGCGTGTACACCGTACTGATCGCGCGAAGTACAAGCGTGAAGTCTCTCTGAGCGTATTACCAGAGGGAAGAGAAGCGCAGAGAGAAAGCGATGCAATTTGAACGTGCCGTGGCGGTTCACACACGTGCGTGCGTGCGTGCGTGCGTGCGGTGCGCAGTGACGAATGCGCGCCGGGTACATCGGTAAGCACGCGTGTAAAACCGTGCGTGCCGAGGGTGAGGCACGTGGGTGATTCTCTTTCTCTCTCCCCTTCTCTCCACTCCACCCACACGTTACGTTCGTTTCTTACTCGCGCGCGCGATCGCCGTGCCTCGAATGGCAATAAATATCAATGAACTCTCCTCGTGCTTGTCCCGCGTTAATTACCCGAGACCGTTTCTTTGATTCGGGGCCCGGGCCCCGGAAAAAATCAAGATCCTCTTAATTACTCGTGGCGCAACGTGGCCCACCCCCTTCATTCAAGTCTCCCGACTCGGCCAGTGCGTCGAGAGATCTCGCGATACCGTTATTAATAATGGCCATAAACATCATATTAATAAGATATAGCGCGTATCTCATACCGTCGCGTCCGCCACACGAAATCTCGACGGCGCACAAGAAAGGTCGCGTAATTTAATCCTCTGAATTAGTTTTATGCCGGTAGTTTTAACAGGTAGTTCGTTAGCTGAGGGAATTTCTGCTGAGCGCGTAACCAGGGCGTTGCGCGCGGCTTAATTAGATTCCTTTGAGAATTGCAAAAAGCGCACACCATCGAGATCCCGGCGCGGACATTTAGAATGCGCAGCGGGTGATGCATCGCGTTCGATTAATTTTCCACGTAAAAACTGAACTAAATGTATAATATTGCAAATACCTATGCAAAGTCGGACACCGAATACTAACATAAACGTGCACGTGTGTATATTCTCTCTTCTCCATACGTCTCTATTTCTCTCTCTTTCTCCTTCACTTCTCTCTCTTTCTGGACGAGCATACATATATCGAATACATATTCCACGGAGACCACGAATGTAGACCGTAAGTCGTATTTCCCGTAGCATTCACCGTGGATGCGCACCGACGCATAGCGCACAACGCAAAAAATATAATTATATTACTTGGTAGGTAAAAGCGCGCGCGGAAACAAACGAGGAGCTTCAATGGCCGTTCACCGGTGACCGGTCATTCACTGATGCACCTACCCTAGCCCCCTAACAAAAGATCAGCTGCAGCAGTCTTTCCATTGAACTTCCGAAGTCGCGGCGAAGAAGGATAGGCGGTCGTTAAGCTGAGAAACCGAACCGAGAAAGCAACCGAGGAACACGGCGGAGGTTAGGAGGTGGGCACTCTTGAAAACGGAACCGCGAGAATAAAGAGGGTAGAGCGGGGTGTATCGGCATGAAAACGCGACGACAATGGCCGTGCGCTTTTGTGCGCGTCGCGTTGGCGATTCCCATTCTTGTCCTCATAAACTGCGTCAGATAGGGCCCTCGACCGAGGCCGAGCGCACTCGATTAAAACAATCTATCGATACCTGCGCGGGCTTTCCTCCCCGGACACTCACACACTCGCGGTGCACGCGTCAGGTCGATGCGACTTCGATCGAGAGAGAATTTGCTCTTATAAATTCTGATTTGTACATCTTACAAATTCTGAGGAAACTTGTAAGGTGAATATAATCAGTTGCATTCGTTTTTCTTGATGAATCAGTTAACGCGGGTCCATATTTATCCTAAAACACGTTCTTACTCTAAATTTTATATAAATTGTCAGTTTATAATAAGTTTTGAATAAAATGTAAAGTCACACTAAATCCTGGAACATCATAATTTTATGAACATATTGCTGCGACATGTGAAAGAGTTACTCACCGACAACGTAAAAGTTGACAGTTGTTATCACATATTTGTTATTAGTTAATTAATTAATTTTCACAATGAGGTTTCTTGATCACACTAATTGGGACATTCACCTTAGTTTATTGCAAATCGGTTTGCATATCGGCTTTTATCAACGGTTATTCTCCGTGTAGAAAGTTCCTGGCTTGGATATTAAGAGGAGGATGGAAAGAACCTTGTTAAATTTCTTCAGAAGAATCAAGACGATATTTATTTCATTCGTAAACATTATTAATACTCCGAGCCTGGATAGTTCCTTTTCAAATTGTTGGCTAATGCGACAGGCCTTTGACACCCACCTAATATAACTCTCGCGACTTAATTATTCCTTGTAATATTGTCGATATTATTCGCCGAGTGCTCGGGTGAGTGCGGGCTTGTGAGATTTAAGTGGAAGTTATTAAGACACCAAAGCGTGATCCTAACTTCTCTCGGGGAAAGATACGACGATTTCGAAGGCGCCATAATTTGTATGACAAATGTCGATATTGAAATTAGGAATACGTAAATATGATGGACGCGGCGCGAGAAATCAGACGTCTAATTTTATGAGTCGTGGCGCGATGTATACATGTCACATTGCTCTCTTGCCCGTCCACGATATCACGGTCATTAGTATACGCGCGACGCGGAACTCGCATACATTAGCGTTAGTTCGTAATATTGTAGAGTAGAAGATGTGTATTATCGTGTGCATATATTATCGCGAAGCCAGCCACGTCTTTCGGAGGGACACAGGTACTCCATATACGTCGCGTGTAGAATCGATATCCGTCTCATAAGATCTCGTGATACGTCGGCTCTCGCATTATGTCAGCCGAGAGGGTACCGGATTTATACACGAATCGTCGGCCGGCCGGCGCTTTTATCGTCGCGCGGTTCAGGTTTTCAGGGTTGTCGAATCGGTTTCGGTTATCTAAATTGCATCGGAATCGATGTCCAGTGCCCACGGTTTTGCCGCGGCGTCATAAACCAGCACCTGTTGATACCGACGCGTGCACGGGGTGGTCCCGGCCGTTGCCGATGGACGACGTGTAAAAAACACGCGGATGCTTTCGGCTAAAATATAAATTGTTAACGGATCTCGGGTATTTACGTGTGTGCGACGGCCATGGGGGAGATGTGTGCGCCGGGATACGGGGTGTCCCGAGCCGACTAAACGACATTTTAAAGACGCGCGAACGAAATCTCTCTCCGCTCATTGCTGCTTTCCAATCTTCTTCATTCTTCGATATCAAGTTACTCGAGTCTAAACTGGAATTTCTGTCGAGGTGAAGTCCACCTGAGATTAACCAGGAAGCAAAATTTTGTTGAGAAGACTCGTGTATTTTTAGTACATCATATTGTTGCATTTAAGTCACATAGCGCACTGAGAAAAACAGTTAACTTATACATAAAACTTAATCTACATTGTATTCTTTGCTGTTTCTTTCTCTTTATCTCTTTCCGACTCGAACCTTAAGCCTTGACCTAGAAAAAGACAGAGAACAAGAAATAAGAAGCAAAAAGCAAAGAATTGTAGATTAGGCTTAAATCTGGTTGTGGCAATCAGATTCAATAATAATAAAGAAAGCTTTTCTCAGCGCGAAATAGGAGCAAGAGTTAAATTTGACAGCAAGATTCTTAAGAGAGTACCGAAAAACGAGAAATTCAGAGCGAATAAAGAGTAAAGTAAGGAGACACTGTACGACTGCAGTAGACGAGTTCTTAATAGAACTTAGTAGAACTTGAAAAATTGCAAATTCACGTCAAATAAATTAAAGCGTGAGTGGATAGAGTCATCTGGAGTCGTGGTTGGCAGTACTGTTCGAGAGCGCTTGTGTGAGTGACTCACATAATACTGGGTGCTACAATAATTAACGCCAGTACTATAACCGAATTATATGAACCATATCATCGCGCAGAAATAACCAAAGCGATGCATGTTTATCTTTTTTTCCGTGCAGTTTCCTCTAAATAAAAGTCAATCTCAAATTTGCCAAAAGATCCCTTCTTCTTTTAGGGGAGTTCTCTTGGTAAAATTTTGACATAACCTCCTGATATATAAGTCTAGTTTTTTTTCTATACATCAATTTCCATCGAGAAACGTCACCATCTTAGGCGCGCGCTTACTTCTCTGGCCGCATCGGTTATTTCACCGTCATTGAATCCACCTTAACGTTTCTATCAACACCGCTAGATTTGAGACGCAGAATGCGGAGAACCAGCACCACGAAGTGGTGCAAAACTTGTTCGGAGCTGTGTATTTTGAGTTACTTCGAGGGAGGGGGAGAACCGCGAGAAAAAGGGGGAGAGAAGGAGGTGGGGAGATATTCCACGAACTGGTCGGCCACACGGACGTCAAACACCCGCCGCGTGCCCGCGCCCGCCAGAAGGTGAGCCAGCTCACTTCCTTTGTGGAATATTTCATCGTCTGATTAACGCGCGGCCTCTAATCACTCACACACGCGTTTCTCGCCGGCGCGGCGCGCTCTCGCGGCCTTAAAGCCACGTACACACCGCCGCGGGACTCGCGTCCGTCGCGCAACACTTGTCACGCCGCGGTAATCTGACATTGAATAATGAACTGTGAATAATTACGCAAGGTGAAAGGCACGCCACCGGCTCTTCTGGCTCTTCGGGACGTTTTGACGTGCCGAGAGCCTCGCCGGCGAGCATCGATCGTGGGTGAGCCCTCAAAGTCGAGGTCGCCGCGCGACCTTCCAAGGTAACCAAGACGTGATGCGCATTTTCAGCGTGAGACGCGCAAACCGCATCTCTGATTCTCACACGTGACATTGCATCGTGTCGTTATTTTTCGAAAAAAGATTTTCCTTTTCGGAAAGAAATTTTCCTTATTTCCGTTATCGAGAGTCGGAAGTGTTTAGCTGTTGCTGTGAGGTTGTTTCTTTCGCTTTTTTTAATTAAACAAAAGTATATTCTCTCTCTCTCTTTTTCTTTCTCTATGTCTCTCTCTCTCTCTCTCTCTCTCCCTCTCTTCCTCTCTCTTATGAATACAATTGATAGTCACTTCATGAAGTGTGGACTATATATTTCACACTTGCTCTTAATTTCCCTAAGATAAATTGATATTAGTATTCTCGCTCTTCCTCCTTCTTCTTTTATCATTGTTTCTATTCTTTTCTTTTTTGCATATACAACTGGACCGTTTTAGAAATCATATCCCCTTTCGTTTCGACTTTTATTTTTAGAAAGCGCGTAAGGAAGTTCAGCGCTTTCAAATTATTCCCATCTCTTGGAAGTCGTTATGAGAGCAATTCGATTACATCCCGCGTCTGAAGGAAATTATGTTCTGTATAAATTGCAGTGATTTATTAGCAGATCGATGTTACGGGCTTAGAAGAGAACCGTGTCGAAACACTGAAAGACAAAGACGAAACGCGTCGACACCACGGACTCATTAATTTTCTCTATTAATGACTGCAATCAGTGATACAAGTGTGCCCGGTGAGTGCTCAATTCTGTTCTCGATTACGAATGATCCTCGAGACGCGATACCGACGTCTAATCATCATCGGTAGTAGCGCCGGTAATCATTGAAGACTTGGCAAAGATCTCTCTATCAGCATCATAATATTGTCAATTCACGTTGGAGGTTCTAATGGAAACAAATTATGGTCATTTGTGCCGCAAAAATCTACTACTGACGATATCTGCGGCGTACCCATAATTTAAAATGGGAGAGATATATAAGCAATTGATAGAATACCTCAAGATAGAAGCGTCCTCGAGACATTTTATTTCATAGAAATCTCTTTCTGCAAATTTTTTCTGAGAACAGTATTTCATAGGCTGTATAAGAAAACGATTAATTTTTATAGATATGAAAACGCCTAACAATTAAAATCCGTAAAGTTCTGAGCTCCAGAAAATAAATATATAAAAACAAATTGCGAAAATTTATAAATTCACGAATTGAGAAATTTCAGAAACCAGCGAAAAAAGCATTTTAACATTTTAATTTAACATTCTAAGTGTATAGTATATAACACACACACACACACAAGCTCAGATACTATAGCACGTGAGACCCCTGAAAACTCGAAGAGATAAAGAGGAAGTAAACTTCCCCAGAGATTAGTACCGACTAAGATGCGGACTAGTAATGCTACTTAGCATAAATAACAAGAACAAATATATGACAAGTGGCCACAGGCGACTCGCGGAATGTCAGTGGCTGCTAGTTGAACGGGAAGATAATCCCGCGTTGAAGGGCTACGTTAGAGGTAGGAGCTACTTCAGAGCACTACTCCCCTGCTCTCTCGCAAAAGGGAGGCGAGAAACGCATCTTCCTTCCTTCCTTCCTTCCTTCCTTCCTTCCTTCCTACCTACCTCAGCTGTCCAGGTTTCCCACAGTTCCCCGCGAAGGGGTGACCTTTGTTTCGGATAAGAAGGCCCTGCCACCCATCGCCTCCCTTTTCACCCTACACCCTACCTCGGCGGTTTTCACCGGCGGCGATTTATCGACGGCGAATCGTGAAAGTTTATGTACGTCACTGTGTGTTTGCGTCGAGCTCCTCTTAACGACCGGTTCCTCACCGAGGGACGATCCGAGAAAAGCACATTCCCCCCTCCCTCTCCCTCTCCTCCCGCTCCCCTTCTTCCCTGAGAAAACATGATGCGTATCGATTCATCATTCTGAGAGGGGAAGTCTGCGCCACCGACATCAACGAATTTCGATGGAATCGTTGTTACTTCCTGACGAACGCGTAGAACGAGGAGGAACGAAAGGTGGAAGGCGATAGATCGGTCGTTGCGTACTTCAATGACAGATGCTGGATGTCAAATCGACAGCTCTTTATTCGCTATCGCGACGGTTTATTCGGCACTGATGATTTTCTCGGCGCGACTTTAACAATTTTTCGCTTGATTCTGAAGTATATGCGAATCACGACGAAGCAATTTCATCACAGAGTTGCGCAAACATATTCGGACGTATACAGAATTTCGTCACAGAGTCGCGCGAACATATACGAAATGTAGCAAATTTCGTTAGAAATATAGCAAACTTCTTAGTAGCACATTTCAGTTTCTAAGATATACAAGTAGAGGGGCCAAGATATACAAGTATAGGATGAGAAAGGATAGTCAATTACGACAAAATGTCGATCTATTCCTTGGTGTGTTACCAAGAGCTCTATAATAATTTCTACTATAAAATTCTTTCCGTGTACGGATACCAAACGTGTTTCCTTCAGCATAATAATCTACATTTGTCACTAAGGTAAAACCGATGATTGCTCGCGGATAATTTTGAGACAAAACACGAGTAATCCAAATCAAGAGCGTTCGTTGGCGACGAACGCCACCCCTTTGACGACGATTAGCAGCGCTCTCGGTCGAGCCGATCAGTCGGGGGAAAGGACGCACTTGCCGCACTTATTGAACTAACGCTTTCACAACACTCGACGGTCGTCTGAATAATGCACGAGGCCCGAAATCTCTGAATATGGATGCGACCCGGCGCGCCGATCGTACGAAAAGACAAAAGGGAGTAGACAAAGGTAGGACACCGAGCGGTTGGAGATAAAGAAAGGAAAAGGCCACGATCCTCACTTACCGGTCATCGGCGGGGGTGAAAGGGCAGGAGGGCTGAAACAGGGGAGAACAGCGTGTGTGGTGGGCGTTTAGGACCGGTCGCGGCTTTTCCTCATGCGATATGAAGCCGGGAGCTCGTTAATGCGGCTTGCACGCGGGAACATAATGCGCCATCGGGCCGCGCTAATAGCTGTTTCGTACCGACGACGACAACCTCGTGAAATAGGTTCCTCGCGTGCTGGCCCGTGTGTGTACGGTCGCGGTGTACTTGTACGATTCAGCCGCCCACGCGGCCCGATGATTCACGCGACGCCCTCTTATTCGACGAGCCGACGCTTCGAAAGGATTGTAAATTTGTCTTCTTTACTTTCTTCAAGCGAGAGACCGGCACGCGCGAGTATATAACGCGCCTTCCCGTCCGCCCCGTCTCTCACGATAGTTGATGAAAATTGACGACCACGCGTGAAATTTCCAGCGTGGCTTCCTCGACGACGACGTGTCTGAGAGGCCTCGTGCGGCCTGCTTAACGAGTCGTCAAGATTTGTAATAAGATCACGACGCGGCTGATATATTGGTGAATCAGTATTCTATAGGATTGCGCGAATAGTGCGAGCGTTGAACGAACGCGGCGATGATCTTCGCGTCGCCAATTGAACGGCAATTTTTTTGAACGTTAAAAGGTTGGAATGTCGTTGTATTTAAAGTTACGATACGAACAAAAAGAAGTTTCAAGCTTAAAACAAGTACTGCTTAAAACAAGTTGATACAATTGAAAGTTCAAGGGAGGAAATATAATTATTTTTTATAATGTAATAATTATATTTATTTTATTATATAATATATAATAATTATATAAAATAACATTCTATTGTTCAGTCATGTTAGAGTGAACATCGCGCTCTCTTTTTCATTTTGTTCTAATCTTCGGTCTTCAAATTGTTTTGCAAATCAATTTGCAACTTGCAAGATATGGAACATCTTGCAAGATATGAAGCATGACATCCAAATTCTGACATTTGAATTCTGATAAAGAAGAATTTACACTCTAAATTTCTTGAAGTAGAATCTCACTGGAAACAAACGAAAAAAATGGCAGAATTTTCACTCGGAGCAATAGTGAGAATACTGCCGCTCAAAGTAGCGAATGTTTCACTCGAGCATATACAGAAAGAATATATTATAGTTTCTTTAAAATATAAACTCTCTTTGCAATTTAAGTATGTTCTTAGTAGTTCAGGAATAGACTGGCGGTCATGACTATCTCTTTCTAAGGAATATAGTAAATTTTGTTAGAAATATAACAGATTTCGCTAGAAACACGGCAAGTGTTCTAATAGTATCTTTCAGTTCCTAAAATGTAAATAGCACACGTGAAATGAAAGGATAAATGAATTACCGCAGAATGTCGATTCATTCTTCGGTTACAAAGTCGAACGCGATATATTCGGACATATTTGGGTCGAGTACCAAAGAGAGGTTCAATTTACAATTTAACAGTCTCCATAAATAATTTCTGAGGTGATGGCGATGCGGGAAGGAAATTTTGTTCGTTCACACATCGTGCCTTTTCGGCACACCGCGACGTCTTTCGAAGTATCTTATCGCGGCGCATTACAAGTTGACACGTGCTTCGCTTGGAACAGGATCCGCGTGCCGAATGGTTCTCGGCGCAAAGCGAAGATGCAAAGCTGCACCTCGCCGCCGCGTCTCTCGGAAATTTTCACGTGGGTGGCGAAGACCGCGATGCACAATGGCGCGTCTGCCGCGCCACACGCGGCCTATCCTCGCGAGGGGGAAAAAAGAAACATCGTGTTTGCCCACGAGCGAAGGTGTCCGGGACGGCGCGATGGTGTCGCCAACACCATTGTTCTAGCAAGAGTTGCCATTATTGCCGACATTACGACGTAATAACGCCGCTTGTTACAACGAGAGTTACAGCCGAGCCGGCGCAAATTGACCGAGGACTTTCCGGTCGTAAGGAAATCTCGCTCTGGCCTGGTTGTCGTAACAAAAGGATAGTTTTTCCATACTCATATTTCGATATAAAACTCCCTCGAAAATTTCATGAGACGATTCACTCTTTTACACGAGCATATAATCGGTAGAAGTTATTTTTTATCATTATTTTTAAGTAAGGTAAAAGTACCAATGTCTGAACATGTACCTAATCCTGGACATTCTTTTTGTTTTCGTCTTTTTTTAGATACAAATCTTTAAACTTTTAATATAAAATATATGTACGAGTATCAAGTATGTAAATATATTCTATGTTGAAAGTTTAAATATTTGTATTTAAAGACCAAATAAGAATGTCCATGATTAGATACATGTTCGTGAATTGGTACTTGTACTTTACTTCCTAAATTCCTTGGAGTAAAATTTCATTTACTCAAAAAATAATAATAGAGTAATCGTCGAGACACTTGAATTCGAGTATTTTTTTCATTCATATAGAGTATAAATTTTCCATTCTTTGAATCATTAAATATATATCTCCACTTGGGATTGAAGAGCGAATCTGATATGCTTAGAATAGTTTCTGTCACAGGAATATATTTACTCCGATCGATCAAAACATTTACTTGTATGGAGCCAGAATCCATTCTACACGGAGAATTTTATAATAAAAATTACAATATAATTCTCTTAATTTTAAGCATATTATACTTAGAATATTTTCCTCTTGGTTTTTTAGGAGAATTCTCTTAAGGTTATATGTAAATGCGGAAAAACTCCGTTAGTGTAACTAAATTTTCTGTTACTTGGAGACCAAATGAAAAATTCGGTCGTAGAAACAGAATTCCTGTAGGAGATTTCTTTATTCAGCTAATTACTGTCAGTTACTTTAACCTAGTTTTGATGCAGCTAAATATTCAAACGAATGTTTTCAGTTATGGTAACAGAGATATTATTTCTCATCGAATTTTTTATCTGTTTCTCATTCCCAGAAGAAAGTTAGAATAATATCCAATAGATTCCCATCCACTTCATTAAAAGAGGAATATCCGTTCGGTTAGAAAAGTTTTCGCTTAGAATATGGGATTACGCGAAATAGCATCTTGCAACTAGAGTTCTTTTTCCGAATGTATGTGTAATAAAATCGACAGCCGAGTATAACAGAGACCACGTATTGACGTAAGTGAGAAACACGTGAATTACATCGCGACAGTAATCGATTCCCAAGACTCCCGGAGACATTCAAGACGCGTTCGAGTCTCTCGAGATCCTTACGAGCTTCAAGCGTCTCTAATTTCGAACTCGCGGCGAATCGGCACATTCGCCATGTATCTGAGACGATTCGACGTGTCACGAGCCCATCGCTATCTAACTCACCAGACGCGATATATCGGCAACGCACGGTTTCTCTCATCTATTCGTCCCTCGTTCCGTTCACGAAATCTCAGGGGACGAGCTGCGCGATGTCGTCGACCCCTGAGGAAAAGGGCGCCCAGGTGTGTGCCTTGGCTTGTCTTCCGGAATCATGGCACGCATGAAAACGCAATCGGACGATGGATGGCTCGAGCAGTCTCTTTCTCTTTCTCGGTCCTCCCAGCGCTCGGCGAACGTTCCCCTTCGCATCTTGCGCGATTAAGAGAGAGAAAGAGAGATAGATAGAGAGAGAGAGAGAGAGAGAGAGAGAGAGAGAGAGAAAGAGAGGGGGGGGGGAATAGTGACGTACTCACGTAACGAGGGTGTGCTGCGCAAAAAGGCAGGGAGGACGAGGAGGAAATACTCAGCCCCGCGTTTCGTCCGAAATATGCACCGGCGGCGAGGCGGACTCAGCACGCATTCCCACACGTGCGCGCGCCTTGTTCGCCTTGCTCGTCGAGGAAACGTGGGGGGTTAGCGATGTATACCCCACGTGGGAGTGGATGCTTGAAAAATTCCTTCACAATACTCGTTCCCCCACGGATCCACGGGCGCGATCCAAAGAAATGTCATCGTCCTTCTTCGCGTAACGCGTATTACTCCAGCAAGTCGGATTCTCACAGTCTGATGAACTTTCACGAATCGCAACTGTGGATTATCGTTACGTTGCTGGATGTTTCGATCCCCGTCGGCTTCACTCGAACGGGATCATCGTGCTTCCAATCGGGATGATGTTTATTCTCCGTCATATTCATCCATATAATTGTATTCTCTTCATCCTATCAATTTATTGTGTATAGATTTTGTGTATTGGTTGACTGAATCTTCACGTCTTGGTGTGAAAAATTCAAGAGACCAAAGTGAAGTCGAATATCCGCAACTTCCGGTTCTAATCGCAGCATTTAATTTATCACGTCGTATAACAGGAAACATTGTCATCTGTCGTGGTTTCTTTTTCTCTTGCGTCTGAAAGAAAGCTTGACGTTGAAACGTTATAATTACCTGTTGGGTCTTTGGCGGGAAAGTTTCCCGACGACACCGCGCTCGCAACCCTCAGCCCACGACAAATCCCTCGCATGACGTGCCCGGCGGTCTGTATGGGCCGAATGTGACGTAAAAGGCTCTCCGGCGGCGTTTTGGCGGGAAGCAATAAGGTGTCCCGCTTTTGAGAGGCGCGCCTGCGTAGCTCGCGCAATTCCCACACGAGGAGGACTGGTACACCGAGATTCCCCCCTCGTCATCCCTCGTTAATAACTCCCTCCGCGACAATAGACGGGCCGTTCCTTCGGGCTCCTCGAGCAGGGGGAGGAGGGGGATGCTGACTGGATAAAGAGCACCAGTTACCACCTGGAGGCACCGTGCGCCTCAACGTGGGAGCTGCTCGACCGTGATACACCATCGAGCTGTGTTTCTTGTGCCGGCGAAGAATCGGCTATTTGAAACGCAAAGACAGGAAAATAATCGTATTCTGCAAACAAAGGCAGAACAAGTTGTAGGAGTTAAGGAGACGCTAAAGTCGGTGACGAACTTTGAAAATGTCGATAAGGTAAAGAGGGTGGTTAATCGCGTTTTTCTTTTTATATTTCTTATAGGCTTAGGTGTGCTGCTTTATTTTACCATATTTAGCGGAAAATTCAACTATGCATATATAGAAATCTTTCTACAAGTTTTTCCGACATTTTTAGTCTTTTGAATATAGATGTGAAAGTTGCAGCAATGTTTTTGAAATTTTTTTGAGCAGAGTAAGTTTGCGCGTTCATTGTATACAGCCACATGAGGCGATACAATATTATTTCAGTCAAAGAGAAAATTTCCATCGATTAATGCCTAACACGCATTGCTGCATATTTGTCTTGTAGCGCGGCTCGAGTCCTCCTAAAAATTTCAAGTGATCGGTGATCACAGTTTGCGAAAGCGTCACAGCTGATTAATAGTGTGCCATTTCATCGATGACAGATAAAGTTGCGGGCGGTAGATACCCGAATAGAAATTTATCCAGTTTCTAACCAGTAACTGCCCAGGAATTTTTGGTAATTAGCTAATTTTTAGCCAGTTTTCTTAGCTAGAAATTGACTGGTTTGATCGGCACTCACTTCGTCAAAAACTAGACAGTTTCAGATTAGTTTTCAACTAGATTTTTATCAGTATTTAACCTGTTTATTAGCACTTTCTAAGCAATATTTTACTAGTTTCTATGTAGTTTATGACTATTTTATCAGCACTTTTTTATCGGTTTCTGATCAGTATCTATCTTTTTTCAGTTTATTAATAGTTATAAATAAATTAACTATATATGTATCGAAACAATAATTTTATTAAAATTAAATTTTTATAATTTTTATTTAAAAAAATACTTTTCATTTTTAATACATTTTATTTTATTATTTTTTGGTCTTATTACCTTTATCTTGCCAAAACGACTTCTGCTCGGCTGACGACGACGGAAGGTGACGGCGGAAACGGTAGTGAGAACTATGTGGAATTTACTTACTAATGTTTCTTTCCCAGTTTTTGCCTATGAACTGATCAAAAAATACTATCTAATACTATGCAAGTTTTTTTTGTCTAAAAATTACAAAACATTTACTTATCATTTTTACTATTTAATTTATGGCCAGGAACTATCTCAAAAAAATTTGTCAGTAATTTCCGGTTTTTTGCTGGACAGAAAATACACAGTATTTCCTTACCATTTTTCTTATATAGTTTCTGACAAATAACTGGCCCAAAAATACTGAGCAGTATTTTCAGAGTTTTTAATGGACAGAAACTGTCCAGTATTTACTTACTATTTTTTCAAGCCTAGTTTTTGACTAATAAATGGCCATGAAAAAATAGCCAGTATTTTCTGCCAAGTTTCTAAACAGTAACTGTCTAATTAATCCTAGCCAGTACAAACTGTCTAGTTACTGGCCAGTAATCAGTTTTTCCTTGAGATGTTTCTACTTGGGTAATCGGTGATCGGCAATCGACGTGAATCATCGCAAAGAGAGGATCCATCCTCGCGCGTGCGCGCGCGTACGAAGATAGATTGACTCCAAACTCGAAGATGTTGGACAGCGGAGCGCGTAATAGATAGCGGATGCTAGAATCCGATAAGCCGCGCGATGCAGATCGTTATATATAGCTCGGGGACACGGGTAAGGTACAGTGTAAGGCACATTACGATCCGGCATCCGGGCATCGGATTCATCTGCGATCTGCGATCGGCGAGGATCCGCCGCGTATCTGCCTCTCTTGCGTCGACAGGCGGGTGCGGAAGGATCTCAGGCCGTGCAGTAGCTCACTCGCGCGCACCTCGAGTACGCGGGACACGCCGGTATATTCGGAGCCGCTGCATCAGAGCTGGATCGACGGGCCGAGGTCAGGAGGTTCTGAATCATCCCGATGCTTATCGGCCCTGTCGACTCTCCCGTTGCACGGGGAAAGGTATCCGAGACAGGTAACCCTCGGTTGCCCGAAGATAAGTCACTGCATGTCTAAGCGCCGGGACCGATTATCGTCCTCGTCGATCGTGCTCGATTATCTGCAATTCAAAACGTTACCAAGACGACGACGACAACGACGACGACGACGGCTGCGACGACCACAACGACTACGAGGATGACGGCAGGCCGCGCTTTTGCTGTCTTTATGCGGGAGTGCTCTCGCTGCCTCCGGCACGCACCGGCTTCTCGCTCCCGCTCGCAATCAGCCGCAGTTACGTCGCTCGCATTCGCATACGCGGCACGTAGAGAGCCGTGCAATTTGTGGCACGACGGATTGAAAGATTTCGCGTCGGGCCGCCGTAGTCGCCAAGTGGCCGGCAGTGCTGCGGGAATGCGAGTCGAAACGCAGACCGGGGATAGACGGCCTATATTTGAGAATTTTGAACTTTTCAGGCAACAAAATTATTGTGACTGACTGTATAAACAGGATAGAGGCAACTTTCTTTTACGCATTAATGCCTGTCATGACTCTGTTAACTGTACATTTTTTTTTGTAATAACCAAAATACGAACATGCAGCAACATAGCCATCTTGCCTTGGTGCTGGGTTCAGTTAACAGAGTAAGAAGGTATAAAATATGCTTCCTGATTAGAGTCTCCTTGAGAGGTCTCTTTCCCGCCGGTCCTTAATTATAGGCCATTTTACTTCTTCCGCTCATATACTTTATTTAAATCATTTTATGAATGAAAATTGTATTTATTACTAGAAACAGTATATCATACGATATTCGGTATATCGTACTTGCAAGGAATTTCATTCTAGCTAGTAACACATCGCTTAATTTTCAATCACGATGGAGAATATTAATAGAAAATTTCGAGAGGCTCGAAAATTTACTTTACCCCCTTTCTCTTATGATGCTCTCAGCATGCTGTTTTCAGCTCGTTAACGTGAATATCGTGGTAGTGACTACATTAAGCTACGTATAAAATAAAATGAACGAATATAAGTCTCTGTAATAAAATGAATCTTTCCAAGTTGCGTTTAAAATACAACTTTGCTGCTACCATTTTCGCGTTAGAGCAACCAAAAAATACAGGTCAACAATAACTATAATTTTTCAGTTATAGATCAACTATTTTTTTTCTCTCAGTATAAAGCGAACGGTAATTATGCACGTAAACGCCCATAGAGTCGGCATGTCGCGGGACAGGCAGATCACAATCGCATTGTTACCAAAGCGCAAGCGGGAGCAATAACAACAACTGCGGACCTAATTAAAATGCCGGAACGAACGGCGGAGGGCGGTCGTGGGAAAGGCGTAGAAATAAAGGAGCGTGGAGATTTTCGAAAGAGGATATCGAGAAACTCCCCGTTTCCTCGCGCCGGAGGTCTAGCCAGTATTTCGGCGCCCTCAGGGTCGTACAAACCCCTAAAACCTAACCCCTTCGAGACGCGCGCACGTCTCTAATTTGCATGCGCGCGCGCGCGCGGGTACAATTCGCCTCTCTCTTTCTTTCTCTCTTCTTCCTCCTTTCCCCTCTCTCCCTCGCTCCTTCTGCGTCGCATGTGTTTTCGTCCTCTTCGTTTGACCAAGTAAACGACAAGTAAAACGTGACGTCACTCTACTACTGCGTATGGAACAAGCAACCCCGGCAACAGCTGCTCGCGATTTCTCACGCGTCCAAAAGCCACCGCGAGACAATTGAACTTGATTCCGGTTCGCCAGGGGTGGCTTCCTCGAGGTGTAAGAGACGAGGGCGAAGGAACGAGGGAGAGAGCCGGTCCACCCATATGAGCGCGCACCTTCCGTCGACTAGAGGAGCCCGTCTCTCGACGCTTCCGGAAAAATCGATAGACAGGTGGAGCAGATGCGATCGGGATGCCCCGCATGCTTAGACGACGCGAAAATCACCGCCGGTCGCTCGGACGAATTAAAAGACCGCGTGCACAATCCGAGAATACTCATCGAGAATATTTTCAATTGAAATATCTCCTTGTCATATGTTTATTAGTTTACTAGTAATCCCCAAGTTACACAACTTCCACAACGTATATATATCTTCGATATAAACTAATTTTTTTATCGTCAACTGAAGGGGCATGGTTCGTATAAATTCAGGAAACGCAAAAGATTTTTTCTGATTAAATCAATTAAACTACTTTGTATTGGCAAGTTTGTTTTGGCATAGTTTGATAAATTTCGTGTAATATGCACAGGATGTCTAACAATTGTCGACGCACCCATTGTATGTAGGTGGAACTTGTCCAATTGAACACAAAATTATTCTTCCGCAAACAACCACATAAAATTTTTAGTTATCAATTAAGGAATATTGTGGTAAATGATTGATACGGTAGATGAGCTATAATGGTACTAGTAGGTCAAACTGAACAAAAATATCCACTATTATTTTGCAAATGACTATGTAGATTTTTATTTATTAATTAAAAAAGATTAGTGCATGAATGTGCGCGACAAATATTTTTCACTGAGTTTAATGAATTCTAGCTGCACACAACGGATGTGTGAATAATTGTCAGATACCCTGTAGATCACAGAGAAAACAAGTGAAATAGAAATTATAATTGGCAGTAATAATAAAGTGTAGGAGAATTCTTAAATGTCGCGCGAGGACGATATTCAACAATTCTATGAGATTCTCTTGTCTTACTGTGACGTGATTTCACAGTCGAACAGTTCAGGATTTTCGAGAAGAACCTTGCGAAATATCGTCCTCGTTCTTGTTAAATCCTGCATCGGGGAGTCCTGGTCGGGACATTGTTGAACGACCAGTCGCGGTTATCGATGTCGAACTATCTCCAGACGATTCGGCGATTCGACCTCATATTCAGAGCAGAGGTCCTTGCATCCTGATCCCGCTGCTCGGCTCTGCTAGATATCCTGAGGTAATATGCATTGCCGGCCAGTCGAATGAATTATGCAAACTCCCAGGGACCCGATCCGCGCAGTTTTTATGCATCGATCTTCCTCTCTTCCTCTCGTCCTCTTGTCTTATTTTCGTCTCCTTTCTACGTCGCCCGTTCCTGCTGACCTAGAACCTACAAATATCTAGGAAAAATAGGGAATCCTGTAAACAGATATAAGTTCCTTCCTCTCCAACTATGCTTTATTTGCAGTGTATATTAAGAGAATGTCATACTCTTTTCGTATGTAAATCCTTTCCAGTTTTATCATATTTATAGAAGTGCAGTAATAAACTGTCAGCAAGTTTTATTTTGCTAAGGAACATTAGCAAGTCAGCTTCGCTATTCAACAAATTTTTTAATAACACATTTCGATTTTTAAAATATAAATAGCACATATGAGATACAAAGATAGTTAATTACTGCAGAATGTCGATCTATTTCTCGGTTACAAAATTCTATTGTAATTTTTACTATAAAATTCTCTCCGTGTATACTTCTTCTCACGATTCAGAAACGAATCAATCAATTGCTTAGATTGGGTGAAGTGACTTAATTGCTTGACAACATTTCTATTACGGTCATAGTAAAACGCTAGTTGCGTTTGCCTTCCTTGTTTTAATCGTCAGTTGAGTAGTTAAAAATTGCTTGTTACGATTATCTAAATTCTGGGAGATATATTGAGCGAAATCGTGGAGTATATATCAAATAAAAAAATTGAGAAACAAAAGTTGAGAAATATACGTTGAGAATATAAGTTGAGATACATAAAATTCCAGTAAGATCTCTATTTGCGCGCACAAAGTGTAATGTGGGAAGCACATGTGGTATTCCAAAGCGATTGTTTGTAATTCGCAACAACGGCGTCGTCCGAAAAATGCGATGCGCGCGTGTTGCTAAGCGAATCTAGGCCCGACCTACGAATAGAAACTGCATTCGCGGCGGACTCGCGTATCGAAATTCATTTATTCGGCCGCGTCGCGATCGACGCAGTCTGGTTTCCGCAAGCGATGCAAATAGTTGGACGAGCGAGGCGTGGGTCTGTTTGCAATTGCCTCCCACTCCGTGTCTCACGCCGAGTCGAATCGAAATGCTGCAGAATCTACGAAAGAAACGAGATGGTATGCTCGATATAAAATCGCAACAGTAACAGATGAAACGTTTTCTTGTTGCGCGACTTGGTTGCGCCAGTGAAGTGGCTCTTAGACGGAGCGAGACATTTTTGCATTGCGACACTTCTCGTGAGAAAGAAACCTGAGTACTATGAAATTGTTACAGTGCAGATTTGTCGTAACGACCTTAATGCAATCTGGTATTGAAAATCCCTTGGGATCTAATTGCGATCTAGCCCGATTTCCTAAAATTAGGTTCTGGTTATAAGTTTGATTTCAAATATAGGATTCTAAATGGGAAAAAGCCAAAGTTTTCCCAATCTCTGGTCTTCATTTTACGTTAGAATTTAATGAAACGTCTTTTACTTTTCAAATAATATAAAAAATTCAATACATAATTTTTAATGAATAATATTATTTTCAATTTAATATATTTTCAAATAATATAATTTTATTATATTATTTTAATTTTTCTTCTTCTGGACATATTTCTATTTAATTAAGTAAATAAATAAATTTTTCAGTAAAATGATCTGTCGATTCAATAAAAAGACAGAAAAAACTAAAAGACCTAAGAGGGAGTCTTACGGCGACCAACAGTGCAAATAAACATTGAGATCGTTCTAGCATGCGTTTACAGCATCGAAATCGCGAGCTTATCGAAATCATACCGGTTTCAGATCGTCGGTACGAATAATTAATGACGAGGCGATCAAGGGAAGTAATTTTTGCGGGCCCTTATTCCGTGCAGGGTCGTTCAGAGAAGTTGTCGTTAGCGCTGGGCTGGAAAACGCGGTGCGTTCGATACGCTCGAGCGCCCGGCGTGATCGATAGAAACGATTCCTCGCGGTCGTATGAAACTCGCCGTGTATATTGCCAAGAAAGAGAGAAAGAGAGAGAGAGAGGGGGGGGGGG
>NW_022639552.1:1089182-1142197 GCF_010583005.1 Odontomachus brunneus | reverse complement strand
GGGGGGGGGGAGAAAGGTGCAAGACGTCACTCTAGCTCGCGCGCACACATAGAGTCGGCTGGTGAAGTCGCGAGCCGACCAGCCAACCACCACGGCAACCACCGGATTGCGGCAACGTGGAAATGTTTAATTGACGCGCCACGCCGACGACACGCCGTGCGCGATAATTATTCGCGATGTCGACAACTATGTTGCCCGCCCGCCCGTTAATCATTTATTATATAGGTGCGCGAACCCTGCACGCTCCCATTCGCACTTGGCAAATGACTTACGACCAGTGATCGAGGAGTTAAGATCGAGTAACGCCGGTCTTTCTCGAATATTTATGTGGGTCGCTTTTTGCGACGCGACCGCACTCGGGACAAACTCGGAAAGTCCATTTTCTTGGTGGACGCACACAGACAAATACACATTGCATTCAAGTAAATGTTACTTGTTTCAAGTACTTTATAAATTTATATATATACATATATATATATATATATTTTTTTTTTTTTTAAGATATTCCTTTAGATCCTTTAGATTCCTTTAGATCCATTCCTTTAGACAAGGAAAGTAAACTGAGTAATTACTTTTCTTCGCAGTAAATTGATATTTTTCTGTGTGTAATGCACGCTTTCGGCGAATTGAACGATTACACAGCATGGAGTTGTAAATAATATTTCACGCTTTCCTAGGTTTCCTTATTGATTAGAGAGTAACGCTCCGGGCACATATTTCGGCGCCGAAGTGTAGAAAGAGACACGTCGGTGTCGCGAACTGGGAGGATTTATCGGGATCTAGATCGCCGCGACTGTAAACTTATCGCACAGCCTGTAAGGATCGTTCCTACTGAATTGTCTTTTTGTATGTTACGTTAATTGCTCGAGTCCGGAGAATTTTTATCGCGATGGAATACGTTAATTTTCTCCTGTCAAACATCCACGGTATCTATCCTAGGATCTTGTCAGACGACATTGTTGTGTGGCGGGCACAGTACGGCGTGCACTGACCGGTCCATTTGTTTCATTGGCCGAATGAAATTAATGAGCATATCGAGCCACCGGAACTGACGCAATGCTCTGCTTCTGCGGATTTCAGACGTATCGTGTTCACGATAAACGTTATCTCTAGATTAGCACTGACTAATATTGAATTGTAAGTTCATGATGCTTACAGCTTCTCTGTCAAGAGTGAGACTATGATCGCTTCTGGATAAACTATCCGATATCAAATGATGAAGAATTTCGCTACATTTCGACAAACTATGAATGATTTGATTCTAAATCGATTCTAAATCGAACAACGCAAAATTTCCTCAAAATGTGCCTTCAGAAATAAATCGTCCGATCTCAATTCGACATTATTCAAATGGTCGCGTTTTGGAATTATGGGACAAGAATAAGGGAGATAAATTTGGAGTCGTTTGCGCAGAGAAGATTCGTCGCGGTTCAATTGATGAGAAATTCATTTGTGATCTGACGAAAGGAACATCGCGTAAATACGTCTTTAAGAAGTGTCCATTTAGTCCTTGAAAAAAAGTCACTAAAAATTAGGAACACGCTAACATTTCTAATTTCCGTAAGAACACGTATAAAATCGTATTTCTATACGATGTATTTTTATATTTTGTTTACTTTATATTATTTTTGACTTTCAAACTCTTTTTATCTCTAAACCACGACGAAACTTTGCATACATTATTTTGAATACTTAAAATACCTATACAAAGATACAATAATTGAGATTTTTGTCATCATTTTGTCATTATTTTTTCCTTTACTAGATACCCATGCACAAATGTTCGATAGATATCCTAAGAACGTTTGAATATTCTTAGAACGTTCTTAGGATATCTATTGAACATTTGTGCCATATGGGTATAGCGACATTATATATTTCTATGACAGATAGCAAAATGGCGTCAGGTGACATATTAATGGCATATTATTGACGTCGGAGACGTCATTTGATGCCATCATGTTTGCTAGTCTTACACTCCGAACAACTTTTGATCCAGACTCTGAATCAACTTCAAGTTGTTTAAGATCGCACTTTTATATGCAATGTAGATTAATCCACAATTTCATAATTTTTTCGGTTATTTTCGGGATATGGGCGATGCTCGAGGAAGGCTCGAGGGGAGAACGAGGGTGGCAGAGACGGAGAAAGAGGATCCGCCGTGTCGCGTTTCGCTCGACGTTACACGACGCGAAGATGAATGCTCCACGCTTTTGTGAGCGAGCCGCGACTCCCTGGGCGGGATGGGTGCGTTTCCCCGTCGACGCTGCGTGTGTGCGCGCACTCTTATGATGAATGTCGACATTAACTGAAACAATAATTCAATTAGGACTACCGTTACTCGCGGCTCGCGTCGCGAGGTCGACAGGTACCTCGCTCGCCCGTTGCGCACGTGCCCATTGTGTGTACACTGTGTGTGTACGTGACGTAACGATGTCGATTGGACATCGTGCGATTGAAAGTCGCTCGTAGCCGATATCCCCCGATATGGCGTTACGAAATAGAATACGATCGCGATTGTAGGAAAATGTATTACGAAAGATACAAAGTTCCAGATACGGACGCGTATGTCGGTAGTTAATACGACTCGCTTCTCGAGAAAAAGGCGCCATGCTCGCGAGCATCAGAGGTGCATTTGTTTGTTTGTTTGTTCACGAAGGAATCCCCTTTGATAGCGAGGAAAGTGTAGGAAAATCGCGGAAAGTACAAAGAAAGTGAATAGTGAAGAAAATACAAGAATGAACTACATAAGTTGTAGAACTACAAATTATAACATTTTTTATAACGTTTTAGAAATGCACACGAAGGAGATAAAGCTTTTTTTTGGCTTGGATCAATCAAACGTTCGATAATTGCACGACTAAGAAATTCAATTGCCGTTATGTGAGCTTTCTCAACAATACCCATACTTGATACAAGTGAAAACATGGCAATGCCAACGAAATTGTATGTAGCAAATATTTCAGTTCCAGATACAAAAATAACTTTTTCAGCGGGCAACATGCCGCCAAATGTATAAATGCACGCGCTGTTCGCGTGTCAGAGAAAATATGTCCGTGTGCGTGTTTTTCGACGCACTCCAAGCGCATCTGTCCGTTCGCGAGATTCGTCACTGCGACGCGCAGCGTTGTTCCCGTGAGCTTTCGCTTCCACTCTCGCTCTCGGCGAGATACGACGGCGTAGGAGAGGAAGACGAGGAGAGGCTCTCTCGCCGAGTATAATTATCAGTCACGCTGTGGTCAGGGAATGTATACCTGGACGCGGCCGCGGCCTGACCGGGACCGGCGTGGATTCCATGTTATTTCCGCTGATTACATTCATTATCGGATTTAAAGTTAGTAGACCCTTAGTTAAGAGCGTCCCGAGCGTCTCGTTGGCCCGCCGAACCTACGACTCCGGACGCACGAACACGACGGCGGAGAGAACCATATATTAATTTTATTGAGCCGCGAGCCGATCATTTCGTGCTTTGCCGTTCTGCGCCGCGCCTCGTATTTCATTATTGTTCGTTTCGCCATCGCGAAAAGAAAAAGAAAAAAAAAATTGATCTCGGCGTTGCACGAAAACAACCCGGATGAATCTCGCCGATGCAATTACATCGGGATGTGGATGAAGTGAAATAGCATCTAAACACACGGAAAAGGAACAACTCTGAATATAACTGAATTTTCTGTTACTCGGAGATCAGATGGAAAACAGTTGCAGGAACAGAAGGCAGGGGGGATTCCTGTACACTAATTCAGGTTCAGAGAAGATATAGTTAAATAATTTTAACAAAATCGGCGTAACTGAGACACGAATCATTCTAAATTCCTTTAGCCGAGATTCCAACTAAACTATTTCAAATCTATGCTAGTCAAAAATGGTTCGAATCTCGGCCAAAGAAATTATTGTAAATAATGTTGTTTAAATAATGTCGTGTAAATAATGTTTTTTAACTTTTTACATGTTTTGTTTTACAACATTTATGTTTTACAAACATTTGATTATTTATACAAATAATTTTACATATTTGACTTGACATTCGTAATCAGCAAACCAAAAACGCCTATATCTTGTATTCAATTTTACTTCTTATGCATTTTTGTTGTACTTGTTCATGATAGGAGTGAGAACATTGAAAAGTTATAAACTGCCCGTGAAACTCAAAGTGAGCCAAAATGAAAAAATATGACCTAAATATTTTTTGTACTTCTACATTTGTACCAAATTAGAAAGAAATCGGAGTGTAGGGAAGGTTTACTTGTCAGTTAATAAAAAAATTGTTGATTAGAGTAGCTCAATACTTGCGACGAACGGCGCGAAGCGCGCAACCTGCACAGAGGTGTTTCATTGCGTCGCAAGACAGATCACTAACCACAAAATATCTTCCCTTGAGATAAATGTTCGTCAAAACGCGACGTTATTAATGATTGTTTATACGCATCGCTTGTACGTGTGATTAATAGTTCGATTGCGCAGCTACGAGACGCAGGTTTTCAGATACGGCGACGTCGCGAGCACTTGGCGAAATACAGAGAGCCGCTTATCAGCGACGGGATTGCTACGCCCACGTAAGATAATGCAAGAATCGCGTACACACAGTGCGTCACGTCGCGTCAAAAATATTTCAGTCTGGGAGTATCGCGTCGTGCAACGTCGTCTTACGTTTTTCTCCATCTGTCTTTCTCTCTCTTTCTCTCTCCCGCCTTCTCTCTCGTTTAGATTACAGGGAGGTACGATATCGTAGTCTCAGAAGAAAGTTCCTTTCGCGGTGATTAAATTAAGCCGGGTCATCGCGCGAATTCACAATATTTTGTCGGATATCGCCTGATTTTCGCGTATTCGCAACAACAAAGTATTCCGCGCGCTTAAAGATTGAGCGTGTAATCGGCTGTATTTTTACCGTCTGGCGAAAAGCAATAAGTATCGTGTGTGATAGCGCGTGTCTGTACCAAGTTTAGTAAATAACACGATAACTTCTGATACACTGCACGCAACCTCTGCATCGGTGAACGGTTATTTAACTACTGTATAATAATAAATAATAAGATCGACGCAATGAAATTGCCGTGAGAGACGGTTAGTTGCACTGAAGAAATTACTTTTGTATTGGGAACTTAAATATTTTGCATATGCGATTTGGTTGGCCGTGTCTTTTTGCCTGTTAAGCAAGATGTATTGAGACAGCAAAACACACAAGCGGCAATTGAACTGTTTGGCTGCGATTACCAGACATTTGGTCGATCGTATTTAACCAAGTTTGGTTCCGTCAATCAAATTCTCTTTTCAACGTGTCCCCTGTCTTCCTCTTCGTTAAACTTAGATTCTTGTTGCAATGAGGACATTGGACGAAGAACGTGTTTGTTTTTTTTTTTACAGTCGCGCGGGCGCTACCGTTGCGCTCCACGATAAATCCGACCTTCGTGTTGCAGACACGCACCGAAGCATCAAATAATTCAATGAAATTCGCGACAGATTTTTCCGCTGAGCAACGAGATAGCCGATCGAACGACATCGTATTGGCCCCGATCGGTGCAATTGCGGCCAATTGACGATGTTCCCGTTCAAACGATTGAATTTGCGGCTGGCGTTCGATACGGAAAACAAAGCTGTATTAATACCGAACGGCGAACGGTCAGTGAGTGATGTTCGGGACGCCCACATGAAAAGTTGCGCAAACGTCGATAAAAATTCGACCTTATCGTGCTTCTCTATATATAAATCGTCGGTGCAGTTATCCGACGCGCTTTTCTTAATCAATGTCTCCTTGATGTCGAGTATAAACTCGTGTCTTTCAGCTCTTACCGTACTTAAAAGTACACTATATGTTCGGGTTAATAACTGAGGAAAAAAATTACAGATTTAATATTGCACTATGTGAAAAAATGTGGCATTAATAGATAATTAATGTAATATACTTAATACTAAAATCACATCAAAACAATGAAAATGATGCCGGTTTATAAGTTTTTATTAAAGAAATTTATACTAATTTATAACAATGCTAATACTACTGTGTTGAAATCGTAGTGCGTGTTGCAATAGTATTAAATATCGTTAGGGGAGCGTGCCAATTTTCATGGTGAGACCACCCTGTTAGAATCATTTCATACTGCAATAAATTATTTTATTGCTCTGTCGGCGTAGTTTATTGACAGCTTCCCCGTACGGGTTCGCTCTAGTTTAGCTGGCGACTTTTTCTTTCTCTCTCTTAAAAGGAGGTGATATCTTATTTGAAATATGTTCTTTTTTTCTTAACATCATGCTTTAACCATTGTTAACAGCGTTATTTTAAAAGTAGAATTTTCAACTGACATCGAATGAAAAAGAAAGAACACTATATATCATCTAGATTAATATTTTAAGAAAAAATGATAGATTTAATATTCTGATTGTGTTATTAGTACAGAGTGATATGAGAAAAAATAATCTTAATAGAAAACTAAATAAAAATAAATGTAATAATTCATATATTTTATGAGTCAATAGAATTTTCTATCTTTGCTCATTCACTAAAATTCGCCACGAATATAATGAAAATAATCACTTCTGTTAACACGCTTGCAATTTTACTTTTGAAATCGTTCTGATGGATATAGATTGTTAATCCTCAACAATTATGTAGCATTAATGTCGATAGTAACCATAAACAAGTTGCAATAATAACGTTATCGATGTACTAATCGTCCTATCGCGTGTTATCGTTTGTAAACGTTTGTTACGTGCTTTCCTAAGGTTTATTATTTTTTATCTCTCTCCCTCCTCTCTCTCTTCATCGATTGTGGATCCGTTCGGATATTGCGTATCACGATGACATTAAATATATGGCATTAAATATCGCTAGACGTACCAATGTTTAATTTGCACGAAGCGGCATAATTTCGCAATAAGCTCATGTCAAGAAGCAAAACGTCCGCGTTCACCGATGTTTATGCGATACGTAGCCAGCATATGTTAATCGAACGGGTTATTTCACGACGCACTCGCTCAATCAGCCGTACTCGAGATTCGCCGGCTCCCCGACGACCAGAATTGCCAACCCTGATGAAATTTCAATAAATCTGGTGATATCTTTTTTGTTTGAAAATAAGTAAAAATTTTTCTGCGAATAGCAAAAATTCGGTAAATTTAGACGGCCTATAAAGAGACCAGCTCGTTACATGTGTTAACTGATTGGCTAATGAGTATATTACTTTCATGAGCATTTCATGAGTATTTATTTAGATTTACAGTGGAAAATATTTAAATATATTATAATACTTAATATATTTAAATATTTTCCATATTTTTCAAGTATATTATTTATTTGTAATAAAACGTATTATTAATTTATAATAAGGACACTTGATGAAAAATTGAATCAATTTGGGAAAGTGTTTGTAAAAGATGGAGAGATTTGGAAATTTATTCTTAAAAAAGTTAGTAAAAAGCACAGTTTTAAAATCTGGCAGCCGACGAGTGCCGACGACAAGACTCGTAAAACGAGAACGTTACGCGAAATTCACCGCGCGTGCGCGTCCGGTCCGACCGTGCAGTATTTCACGAGAGGCGCACTTAATTAACAAGTTAATTACAAAGTGTCCCCGAATTTCCGATCTTCATTTTAATGATAGATACTTCGCGTCCACTTTGGGGTCGGCTTCTTCCGTAATTAAGGTATCGATGTATTAATAACTGCCCAATTATAAGCGACTGGGAGAACGAATATTTCTTCACGAGGAGTCTCTCCGAGTTTCTGCTTGCAATTAAAATGATAAAACGCGACGTCCCGCTACAGGAAGAGCGCTTATCCAATAAAGAATGGCCGCGGAATAGATTATCGACCCGACCAATGAGCATAGTCGGAATCGTAATGAAGAGATCTTTAACGTTTTAATTCGTTGAGAGGAACGTTACTATGTTAAGTGTCCTATTAGAGCAACACCTCGTCGTTCTAATGTAAACCAGTCTTTTTCTCACAATATTTTCTCGTGATCATAAACGGACTTTAAATATCAAGAAATTACGTAAACTCTAAACATGGATGAATTTTAGCGCGTCCTCAATTGGTCATAACTTCCCATGAAAGCGATTAGAATATAATGCTTTTTTTTAATCAGTGTAGAAAATATCAAGAAATACGGTTTCATTCCCTTTGATATTGTATTGAGAAGAAAAGTATCAAACATTTCGATCGGTCTCATTTTAGCCAAAAATTTTGCTTCAAATTTTATACCAAATCTTCGTCTCAACCATAAAACCTTTTCAGTCTATTTTCAAAAATGGTAACGTTTGGAAAGTTGGTATGGCTAAATTTCATTCATGCTTAGGATTCTAGGGTCGAGGAACAGGAAGACCGACTTTTCTCGGCTATCAAATCCACCGTGAGATCTATCGTTGGAGTTATAATTAGTATATTTCGAGATGATCCGTGTTATATACATTCGGTTAATACGTGCCACGATTATAATTAGCCGCGGGACAGGCATCGTCGCTCGCGCCCGAATTAAAACAACGTGTCGCGCCATACGGAAAAGTCGTGACGTTACCAATCTACGATCGACCTAATTATTATCGAGGAGCCTTCTGCGTGGGCTGCGAGAGAGAGAGAGAGAGAGAGAGAAAGAGAGAGAGAGAGAGAGAGAGCCGGTCCCGATACGTCCAACAAGATGACGCCGGATAAACCCGTGTCTGGCCCCACCATCGATACATTAATTAAAACATCGATGCTCTCGGCCGTGACTTGCAGCGAGCTCACGCCCAGAATCGATCGCTCGAACGTAACCGTCGCGCTTTTATTTCGTCCCTCCGCTCTCCCGTTCTCGCTCGACGCGCGCCTCTCGTCTTTCCTCGCAAACGCTCGCATTCTCTCATCCTCCTACGAGGCTATTCTTCTTTCTCATTTCGCTCATTTTCCCGTGCGAATTAATCGTTATTAAGAGTAATTGAGTTGCTCAGATGTGTCAGAGAAATATTTCAGAATTGAATTCTCTCCCAAGATTTGCGTTAGACACCATCCCTCACAAACGACTGCTGCATCAATCAGGGTTGCATTCCGAAACGTTCTTTTTGAGGAAAATTTTATTCAATACCTATATAGTTCACGTTACATATACTATAGAGTATCGAGTAAAATTTGTTCAAAAGGACGTTTTGGAGTGCAACCCAGGTATGTTTCTTTCTGTATTTATCAAAGTGTCAAAAATATGTAAAGACACATGTAAAATTCAACAAGCTGTTCAGTTCAATCTCAAAAATGAAGTCTATATGGAAGGAGATCGTGCATACGCGGAGTGCGCGGGTTCGCAGAAAATACGTAAACCCGATAAATCTCGTGTAAACGTAATCTTGAGATCTAAGACTCGTATTAATAGACGTTACTTGAAATTTATCTGAGATGAGATATTCAGGTTCAAATTTAGAGTTAGATACGAGTTCTTCAGCTGAATCGCGATTACAGATGCAACGTCGCGTGTATCGTGTTACTCAAAGTGAGAGGCTCACTTCTCAAATCTAACTCTAAATTTATATTAACTACAACTAGCTTACTCAAATCTAACTCTAAATTTATATCCGAGTATCTCTCACGTGGGGCAAATTTCAAGTGATGACTATTAATGACGGATCCGAGGCGCAAGTCTGGTTCTATCCAAAGTGTCTTCCATCTCGGGCAGACCTCGCGAAAGTTAGAAAGAAGAGACGTAGGGGGTCGCGCGGGACACCGCGTGTATAGACTTCGCCACCAGTTGCTTCGAAATTATACGAGGCCGAGCGCAGCCACGAGAGCAGCGTGGGACATGGCGAATAAATCTCAACCCCCGGTGCGGCGCCGCACCGGGGGCGGCGGCGGACGATTTCCGAGAGGGGCGCAGGATGTGTACGCGCTCTACCCCCGGAGAAGGGCGCGTCTCCAAGGGAGGAGTCGGCAGCGCTGAGGACACCGCCGAGGAGGCGGTGGAGGAGAAGGGACGAGGAGAGGAATCGGGACGCGGCGTGGGAACCAGGAGGGAGAGAGTGAATGCTTGCCACCCCTCTCAGGAGTCGAACCCTCGGCTGGGAGGGGAGCGACGGGGGCAGGCGAGCCGGATTTTGCAACCCGGAGAGGAGAGGTCGCCGGCAACGAAAATCGTCGTCGCCGCTTAGTCGTTTCTCGTTCATTGACACGCGTGGGATTGTTTTTCAACCTCAGCCGCGAGACAAGACGCGCCCGCGAATTCCACGAGTGCAACATGGTGACAAATCACCGCTCCGTCTCGTAGCCAGCAGTGAGTGTAACGCGATCGGTCTGTCGTGCCGCGAAAATCTCATCCCCGATCGAGTAATGTCGCGGTCGTCGAATTGACTTGCGGAATCGCGATCGTCAGATTGAGTCGCGATCGTGCGTGTTTTTTGTCTCGGGTTGCTCTGAAAATCGTCGAGCGATCTCCCAGTCGTAATTGACGTTCTGATACATTATGAGATGCATGCTGTGCCGCGGGGAAATCACCGGAACACTACCTACATGAAGATCTGCTACGATGGTGGAGGTGATACATCCTATGTACGAGAATGAGGAGAGGAGCTTCAAAGTGGTGAGTACAGCTGAATCTGAAAAGAAAACCTCAAAGCGATCACGGTCACACGCAGTGATCCGATAAGATTTGCACAACCTTGCTAATGAGAAAGCATCGTCATTAGAGTGTGGTAAAGACGAGACGTTGCAACGCGAAGAGGAGAGAAACGGGTTGAACATACATTACCCCGCATCCATGACTTTGCTCTGAGCTGTAAGCCGTAGGCAAATTGGCCAACCACAGTCGATTATTCTTGGAATAATCGTCTGTGGTTGGCCAGTTTACTTCGAGCGAGCTCGTGAAGCCGGGATTGGATCAGCGAAAGCGTTAACGCTTGAATCTCTTAATTATCGTTCGGGGTTATATTTACGCACGTGATTGCGTTTATCGCAATCGATTTTACCGATGAGTTACATATCACAATTGATTCTTTTTATTTACGGAGAGGAGCGTCCTCGCCGAGACACATCGCGCTTTATCAGCAACAACAACCTTAACTCCGCACGCCGAGGTGGCGCGTTTTATCACGGCGGTGGCAGCATGAAGTAATCGTTTAATTGATAAAACCAGATACACGATACCGCAATCTCGCTCTTTATATCCGCTCCGACCGAATCCATACGCGGCGCATGTTGCCGCGACGTGCATTCAGAGACGCGTTTCACGCGCGGGGAACGCGAGATCTTGCCCGCGGATGATCGCGAGACGAGCGCGTATACGAGCACGCACGAGAAACCCGGAGTATCTCGCGCGCGTAATCGAAGGAGACGGAGAGAGGCACGTACGCGGATGAGAGGCCGGCGGAGAGAATCGAGAGTAGAAAAAGAGGGAGCCGCGCGCGAGACGGCCGCGGACGGTAGCGGAGGAGAGGGTGAGAAAGAGAGAGAGAAAAAGAGACACAGAGAGAGAGAGAGAGAGAGAGAGAGAGAGAGAGAGAGAGAGAGAGCGAGAGAGAGAAAGCCCGCGAGAGGGGCCCGCAGGAACGAGGGGAGATCGAGACGTGCCCCCACTGCCGCTGACCCTCTCTCACCCCACCACGACTCGTGTCGCGTGTCCCATCTCCCACTCCTGTCCCACCGACACGTACACCGACACCGCCGCCGCGAATCGGCCGTACCCACACGTGCGAACGCGAGCGCACGCAACGCGCACGGACGCGCGCGCACACGCGTGCACGACCACGTGCGTGTGCGTGCGTATGCGCGCTCGCGCGCGCGTGTGCATCTGCAAGTGGTTGCTGCAGTTGGTGGCGCGCGGTACCCGCGCCGGAGGAAGACGCGGCGCGTCGTGAGAAAGAGAGAAAGAGGGGGTGGCGGGCGCGGTTGGCGGACTGGGGAGGTGTAGGCAGGACGGCGGGGGGAGGGAGGGGACGACGAGGACGACGACGACGACGAGACGTGGCGGGGAGGGGGGAGTATCGTGCGTGTCGGAGATGCACGCACGCGGCGATGTGTTGGCGGCCACGCGTGTGGTGGAAAGAGAGACCCCTCGGAAGAGAGGACGAGAGAAGAGGCGAAGGAGAGAGAGGTGACTTCTCCTCAGGGCCTTAGTCGCCGACTGTCCGCTACTACGCGCGGTGTTACACCTTCGTCGTCATCGTCCGACCCTCTCCTCCTCCTCCTCCTCTCCTTCGTCGTCGTTGTCGTCGCTCTCCGTCCTTCCCGCACTACCACCCTTTTCTTTCTCACCTGTTGCGGCGCAACCCTTTTGATCGTTCGTTTTCGTGCACCCCGCGCGATCTCTCCTCTAGCAAGCTAGTTCGCGCAGGATCCTCGGCTGCGACTATCGCGTGTCCGACGGAAACAGCCGGGAGACTGCAGGACCAGTGAGGCTATCGAGAATAATTCTAAAGAGAAAGTGAAAAAGAGAGAAAGAAAGAGAAAGAGGGCGGCAGAAAGAGAGGACCACGATAGGGCTGCTGAATTTTTAAGTGCCGGGACAGTCGGGAGTAGCGGGAGCTGAAGGGAGATTTCAACGATGAGCTTTCATCGTGGTGGAAGATAGCATCTATGAGAGAGCCGTCGCGAAAGGACGTTTGGGATATCGAGAAGTTTCGAACAGTTTCGCAGGTCTCGTGGAAGAGACAACGCTAATCCAACGGCTCGTCATTGCCACGTGGACTAGAATTCGTGGAATTAGTCTGTTTACGGATTACACTTGCCTCCATGGTCGATAAACCCATGACACGACGACCGTGACAGTGTGGAAAGTATCGAGCGGAGCATAAACAAGATTGTTCGCGACGGCGTTATATACAAGGAAATTCCCGACATATTTTCGAATGTGTGTTTCCGATACGATATGAGAGTCCGTGTTGTTGAGAGGCCTCGGTACTTGTCACTTTCCTCGCACGTGCCGCGAATGTGACCGTGACGCAAATTAACGGACGAGTGTAGAGCGCCGGGGATCGTCGGAAGCGCGATCGACGAAGGAGACTCTCCGCCGGGCTGATTCGAGATTCGCCGTTTTGCCCCGAGGAGATTTCGCACGGGAAGTGCGAATTCGGAAAGTGCTAAGCGCGAACGGATAACGCGGATTCGCAGTGATGTGGAGTGCGGGCTACGAGATGCACCCGACGGTGGAAGGTGCTCCCGATCGTCGCCACCATTGAACGACTGTCGACAAGCGGATTCACGCTGCCATCTGCACGAGAGGTGAGCTCGTCGCGATGCATGGTACCCGTGAAAATTTCGTCGAAGCGCCGTCTCTACCCGTTAACCCACCCTCCAAACTTTTCCATTTACGTCACAGAATGATACAAAAGAGCATAGAGATACACACGAAGTCGCCACGTCATCCAGATAGACGGCTGTGCGCGAATTTGGCAGTAACTTGCCTAATCGATTTGCGTCTCTTATAGATGATTCATACGCCTGGCGCTCATACATCGAGAAAGAAGTACTTGGAGATTTATTTGCGGCATAACTCTGGTGAAAATGATGTTTAACGACACTTAAACTCTTCTTTGCGCAAAGAAGAGTTTCGAAATTCTTCAGAACAAAAGAATTTATTTATTTATTCGACATTTGATACTCTTTCTTATACTTTCATTTCCGCCAGGGAAAGGCTTATTTCACAGAAATAACCTTCATGTCCCACAGATAAATTAAGTATTTTTCTATTAATCAACTATTTTTCTTTCTCAATGTATTCTTTTTATTACGCAGACGGACGAAATAGAAATACGAAAAAATTCTCAAAATTCACTCAAGATAGTATATCTTGTGAAATTTAAAGTGAAAATTTAAATGTATAATGATACGTGGTGAGAATCATAAAAATCTACCCGAGTATTTTCTAACTTCGAGTCTCAGATCTTTGGTATTTTAATGTTAAGCGATGCTTTAAGAACGAAAAAGGGACAAAAATTCATACAAATCCGTTAATAATTGACACGAGTGTTGAGAAAAATTTTAAAAATTTCAAAGGGATCTCCCTTAATATCTTTTACATGACCACACACATCTGCCTTTACGACCGAGGGAGATTGAGCCTTCGCGAACATCTCACAAGCTTCAACTTACGTGCCGTATCGTTTCCCTTGACAAGTCGTGCACAGAAATTACACCGCCGTGTTCCGAAATTCGCGCGTGTCTCCTCATACCCGGCATGGCCAGCAGAGGTAGGAACAGGTTCAGGATAATTATCGATTGGGAGAAAAATGCGGCGATCCGTTTAACGGTGCCGGCGAGCGCGATTATCGCGGCCCGCGATTGCGATTCCGTCGCGTCCGCAGCTGCGGGTGTCGCTTTTATATATTATTAAAATTGCGTCGCGATATCGGCGACGCGATCGCAGCGTGTGTGAGCCCGCGCACATTTTCGCGCTTGGCACCGCTCATTATCTATTTGACGCGCCTGAAACATCTTTCCGTACATCATTAAGTATTAATAGCGAAGAATAATGAGTTCTTCCCGTTAACATTATGGGCCGCTTACAGGGCGAGCCACGTTAGCCATGTCGCCGGAGATTATCGCCCGGAGATATCGCGAAAGTTAGCCTACTAATTGCTGCGAGACGGGGGTGAGAGACACCGAGAGGCGCAGCGCGCTTGGGCGCGCGCGACCGCCGACGCCATTAGGGGGAAACGGTTGTTCGCCTTATCGGGGATCGTTAGTACCGCGGCGTATATCCGTGTCCGTATCTCGTCTCGAAAGGTGTATTTATTTTCCCTAGCCTTTCTCTCTCCTCGCGCGGCGCACGTTGACAATTAAATCGCCCTTTGTCTCGTTTTCGCGAGAAAAAGAGAGGGAGAGAGGAAGAGGGAACGCGCGCCAGTTGCACTGAGAAAAGAATGTTTGCAACTTTAATCGCATGGAGAAATAATTTCTATAAATTATGGTCAAGGAAATCATTTCTTTTTTCACCAAATTCTATACGTATCGCGCCCATTATGTGCGTTTCGTCGTACAACACGTATCCCGATGCTTTTTTCACCTAATATTCCCGCGGCAGCCGCGGTTAGGAAGGCGAGGAGAAGACAGAGAGAGAGAGAAAGAGATTTATATTTGGGCTACTCTGAAAGGAAAGAATATATTCTGAAGTCACATCGCTTTTCATTTTGATTTAGATATTGGATTGTCAATTGAAATTAAGGTCAGGGAATACTATACTTCGACTATTGACAAAATATCGATATTTTCCTGCAAAATCGACGTGATATATCGTTCGCACAGAACTATAAATGCTTTTACATAATGAAGATGTGTGCGAGAATAACTTCTAGCATTGCCCAATATGTGATGGAAATAATAAAAAAAAAGAAACGATAGAAAAATACAAAATTGATACCTGGAGCTGTCGGTTAGCGTAATTTGCCTGACACGAAAGTTCTGCCGCTTGAAAATTTCAAAGAACATCGTTGCATATTTACAGCTGAATTTAGAAGTTTGAAAATATGCGGGAGATTTCCAGAAAGATTTCTACATATGCGTGGTTATGTTAATCCGTTAAATATGACAAAACAGAGCAGAACATATTTAAATAAGTTCTATATGTACAAGAAATGCGACAAGAATAGCGTGATTGTGTCACTGTTTATCTGACATGACGTTTTGTCATTTATGTCATGGACATTTTTGGAGTTCATCGTCGATTTTGATATCCCCTTAAGTTCGCCAGCTGGTACATGGGGTAGATTCTACCCCAGCTTTTATCTATCACGTAATCTCCTGAAAATTTTATGTTGCTCTCTCTCTCTCTTTCTCTCTCTCTCTCTCTCTTTTTCTCGCTCTCTGCAGAATTAATATATTAATATATTGTACAGTTTGAATCATTAAGATATGTCCAAAATTTCATATTAGAATTGAAAATTCAGCACCTATATTTTTCACCGCAGTGACCTACTTTAGCCTTTCGATGCCGAAGTAGAACACATCTCCAAGATATGTGACTAGTATAAAAAATATGCTCCGAGATTTGCGTATTAATAAAAATAAACGCACCACTGGTTTCCGTCGATGCCGATTTCGTCCACCTTCGCGATCATCGGAAGACGCGTCTGCGATGTCTCGAACACAGCCCATTTCGTTCGCACGTACAAACGCGGACATTCGCGGAAAGTCTCTCGACGTATTCCGCTCCTCCGTCGACTTTCCGTCGTAAATTATCGCCGACACGGGCAACCGCATAAATCGCGCGCGAGTATGCGGAATAGACCGGAAAAAGGCGAGTGAGTGAGGTGAGATGAGGTGAGGGGTGAGGCGAAGTGAGATGAAGTATCAGCAGCACCACCACCATCACCACGTGCGATACGAGCGCGTTGTCGCACAATAGCGGCGAGTGTCCGTGTGTTAGCACGTCGCGCGGCGATTCGGTACTTACATAATTCGCGTATGTTACAGCAGGTAGTAACGCGCAGCTAGCCGTCACGCAATCTCGTCATTCTTTCGCGGTGAAAATTGATTGCGTCTGATACGCGGTAGCCCGTAAAAACACGTCAGTGCAAATAGCTCCGCGAAAATAGACCGCCCCTTCGCGGTTTCGCGCGGAAATCACCTTTTAACCTTCCCGCGAAAACGATATTCTTGTGCTCAGGGGTACATCTATATCTACATGTTGCTTCTGCTACATGTTGAATCCACACGGGACTTGAGGAAAATTAGTGTCAGGTTTAGCATTATTGTGCATTGTTGTATTATTCGCGAGTATCTTGTATTAATATAATAAATTATATTATTCTGTGATTTATTATACTGGAAAAAAATATTTGAAAACTTCTTTGTGGGATATAAAATTTATTTCTGTGAAACAATTTTTACTGCATCGAAAAAAATACTTGAAAATTTCTTTGTGGGGGGAATGTAAAATTTATTTCTGTAAAAATTAATTTTTGTCCCCCAAATAAATTTTCAAGTATTTTTTTTCAGTGTGCAAAAGTCTCTTCGTGCAGGATACTTTTCTCTGTCGTGTTTTAATTTTAAATAGCACTCAGAGCGATTTGTCTCGCGAGTTTGTCGTTGGCTTTGCACAGTTTGAAGAGTTTACTCTTCTAGATTATTTTTTTTACTTTACTGATCGAGACTAATCCGTCGCCAATCGGCGTTCGCGCGTCTCATTTTTAGGCTACCGGCGATTCGCTGTTATCTCTCCGCGTTGAGTGTGACGAGAGCTCCTCGGCTTAATCTCGTGCGAGGCAGTCGTTTCGCCGCGGGAACAGCGCGCGGTAACCAAGTTTCCGCGAGTCTCGCGTACGTCCGAGCGGGACGAGCGAGTGTAATCGGTTAATCCCACGGACGCAGCGGGACGTCCCGCCGACGGGACAGTCAGAGTGACATTAAAATACAACGAGATACAGTCACCGCGTATCACCCGTCGCCGTCGTCGAGAAATTCCGGACCCGATGTCACGCTGTAACATTGTAACCCCGGTCGGTATTCCGGTAGCATAACAAGTAACCGGCGGTATTTATTGCGTGCTACTCTATATATAACGCGTAGGACCGTCTTTCCTCTCGTGTGCCCCGAATCGTGCGAGTGCGTCGCACGCACGGCTGTGGAAGCCACGCGCCGTCGAAGTAGCCTAGGATCCTTGTTGAACTCGCACGTCATTGGGTAGAGGAGAGGCAAAATTCGCGTCGTTTGTTAAGTCATGAATATTAATAATATGAATATTAAATCTCGATGTCGTAATCTATATCATAATTTTATCCTAGAGCGACATATATTGAGCATTATAGCTGAAATATATTGCAAGGAATGTACGAAAAAAAAGGACGGGAGCTGCATTTGACCATGAAAACGTACATTGAGACAAACAGGTTTTGGTGGTTTAATTTAAGACACTTTGTATAAGATTGCAAGAATCATGTTTCGAATATTCTCGATTTAATAAAAAATGATACAACCTCGCGCAAACAACTAAACGTTTCATGTCGACGTGAGTGCTAATGCGCAACCAAAACAATCCTCTGCTCGGGCCTGAGAGTTTGATCGGGCTATTGTTGTCATGGCCGTGTGAGCACGGTGATTGAGACAGAATTATTTTGCCTTCTGATGTTTTTACGACGGACCCATTGCACGTTCGGTAAGGAGACACGAGGAGAGTGCACAATTAATAATGTATTCTTTGACGCGCCACATTCCAGACGGGATTTCGCCATCGATCCATTTGTCATTCGCGTCGTCGGTAACGGTACATAAACAAACCTGTAAACGCGACGTACAATGAAGTGAAAGTAGCTCCGAGTTGAACTTGTTTCACCAGATCTATTATTCCTGATTTATCGGCGATGTTATGACGTCGTAGCTCGATACGGAGTTTGTTTGCGATACGTCAACGTCATCGAGAAATTCCAGTCGTTACCGTTAGCGCGCGCGCGCGCGCGCGCTAACATTAGAGACGATGCGCATGATAGTTTACGATCGGCCCTGCCACAATAATATATTCATCAAATGCTACGCGACTAGGTTTACTTCTAGACCCGCGGTCTCCGCTGTTACATCGATGATGAAAATTTCACGAGGCTAGCGAGGCAGATAACCGCGGAATCGAACGCAGGATCGAGTCGTGCGCCGTTCGTTCATAAATCGTGGCGCGATTCCGCAGTTATCGTATTGAGGACTGGGCAATTTGTTATTGGCGGATTTATTGCATTTCAACGGCTGTCGTCGGGCGTCCGTTACGGCGAACGAAAGCACACTTATTCACGATCGCGATTTCGTCGCACGGTCAGGCGGTGGGGTGGCGAAATTTCGACGCGCGACGCCGGTAATGCCTCGCGATTGTCGTACCGGTAGCGCAGCGACGACTATGGGGGCTGGATGCACCGACCTTTATTGTGTACACGCACCATATATCACTATGCGCCTCTCTCGCGTGCCCGAACTCGCACTCACGCACGCACGCACGGATGTGCGAGCGCCTTGCGGGCCGCGGATTACGTGCACGCGTCATACGTATATAAATGCGCTCGGCGTACAATCGTACGCGTGTGTGCGTGTACACGGTTGCCCTGGAGAAGACAGATGCGTGGCGTGCACGCATTTGCGTTCCGGCACGCGAGCACCCTCGCGGCTCGCGCGCCTAGCGATCTCGCGAGCGTACAATGAGCGCACGTCCCGGGATAAACCGCCCCCGTGGTTACGAGGAACCCGTAATTTTCTCTGCCCGAATTCAACAGTCGACAATGAGGAAAATGAGTCTCTGGAAGTATACACTTTGAAAAGTACGTTTCGCTAGAACGCGAAACGTACGAACGCGGAATTCTTGGACGTTCGTAAAGAGAGGCCAACGTGAGACGGTCGCTCCCGATCATTGGCGAGGACGAGTGGTATGAGACTAGGCGGGCTATGATTCACGACCAAAGTGACGATAATAAGCACGAAGTGTCTTCTGCACACAGAAGAGTGTACACTGTGTTCAAGTGAATATCACTTGTTTCAAGTGTTTCATAAGGTCTGTATATTCGCAAAAATCTGCCATGACTTTTCATCCTGAACATCATATTTATTCAAAAAACATTCTGAGTCTTAGTGAGTTTAGCATTGCAATCGAGAATGTTAAATTAAAATGAAAATTGCTTTACTTACATAGAGTCGAAGCAACTTTTTCTTCTATCAAGTTGTATAATATTCTTGCGAGAAGAATTTACTCTTCTTTTGAATACACGATAATGAGCTCTTCTCAAATTTGTGAGTATAGTTTAGAACTGTTATCAAGAAAATATTTGTTGAAGATAAGAATTATTTTAAGGAAAAAAAACAAACTGACCAACGACTTTCTTTAATAGTAGAATATTTTTCTATGTGTATGGACCATACTTGACGTCGTCTTGAGATCGCCACAAAACTGTTTAACAAATGATCTTAAACAGGTGATAGTGAAAGTAAAATAATAATAATAAAAGTAAAATAATAATGAAATTATTTTCCAAAAACGTAATGCAATGAAAAGTGGCCAAAATGGTACAGTTGGTTGAAAAAGTCGCAACACCTTTTCCTCGATGAGTTTCATCCCGTATTCAATAAGGGAATTAATTTTTTTTAAATACATTTCCTTAGTGAATACAGAAAATGCGTTGCAAAATACATGAGGGAAAAGTGTTGCAATCTTTTATCAGTCAACCACAAATTGTTCATAGCTTCCTTTGCAACATTTACATTTCTGTAGAATAAAAACTTCCGTTGATATCGCGAATATTCGCGATGCAGCCACCGATGCTCTTTCTCTCTTTCGCGCGCGCGCGTCTCGAAACATCGAATCGGACGAAGTCGTACGATCGAAAGACGAGGACGATACTGCCGCGGTATTCACCGCGGTCACCGTCGTCGAGACAGCTCGATCCGTACGTGCGTTGTATATAAGAAGATCCGTGCTGAGACACGTGCCGCGGGAATCGCAAATTCGATGGAGCAGCTGTCGGGACGAGCCAAAAGAAACATCGAGGAGTTCCCCTAGTTCTAGTCCTAGATCCGTCTCTAGACGATCGTACGGACGAGCAGGCAGACAAGCAACGTGAAGGAGAAAAGAAGAGAGAGAGAGAGAGAGAGAGAGAGAGAGAGAGAGAGAGAGAAAGAGACGAAGATTGCCAGACGAAGGGCCCAAAGATCACGGCGGCGGTAGCACGTGCCCCATTCAAGACGTCGCTGCCGTGCCGGCGGGGACCCTCCACCCTCGTAACTTAACCTAACCTAATCCAACCTCCTTCTTGGCGGGGCTATTCAGCCGGTGACGAGGCGAGCTCTTTGTGCCCGGTTTCGATCAAAGTGCGCTGCTCCCGATTCAGCCGTCTCGTCTCGCCCCTCCTCCCTCCGCGCGTCGCCCTGCCTTTCACACTTTTTTATCGCGCCACGCATCGGGAAGTTATAACGTCCGCTGCCTTTCGGCGGGGTCGGGGCCTGACGGGCTCGCGAACTGAAGACGGCTAATTAACGCGAGGCAAGTAGAAACCGGAGACATCGATAACTGCCCGATCGCGGAGATCACGATGTGGTTGTTCTTTTTTAAAGCACCATTCGCGTCCCGTAACTCCCTCATTAGATATGAATTTTCATGTTGTTGCATTGTTACAAAGGCGGACCCGACTAGCAATTTATCCCATGGTTCTGATCAGCTTGATCTCAATCAGCCTGGTTTCCACAAGATGATGTTATTGGTTCCTGATAAATCATGCAACGTGGCAACCGGAATTTGATTAACAATAAGAATTGCCAGCTTAAACTGCATGGCATTGCCCCGGGTTATTACAAAGTCGAGGGGATGAAATTTCAGGAGGAGGGATGGAGTGTCCAGTTTCATGGTAGACTGTATTTTCCACAGAATCCTTAAGAATAACTATGCAAATTTTGGTCCGGATCGGCCAAAGAGTTTAGAAGTTTGTAGGGACCTTCTATTTTACATATGCAGATTAATAATTAAGACTCTCTCTCTCTCTCACACACATAAACAATATCACATACACAAAATAATATCACCTCATATAAACTAGGTAACATTGATTGGTATCAACTTGATCAGGAACATGTCAATTTGCTTGCTCCCCAATTTCTTTGTATTCGATTTGCTCATTAATTTTGTTATAAGCCCAAATATAATCACTAGTAGATTACAAATGTATAAGTTTCAAAGTGTACCCCATTTCTCCCAAAAAAATGAGTTTCAAAAAGTTTCGAGCCCGACAGACGGTTTTAACTCGGTGTGTTATTTTAGTTCAATCGAAACTACTAGCAGAATCTTGGTTATCAATAACAGGCGATAATTATTATGGAACGGATGTTCATTCACAGGAAGTATGGTTTCGTTTTACAGTCAAATGTTCCTTCTCGCCCGCTTGGAGCCCATTTCCTTGAAAACAATAAAAGGGTCTTTGTAACTTATACATTTACAATCTACTCACGATTACTTTTGATTTTATAACAAATTATATTGAAAAATCGAATACGAAGAAATTTGGGAGCATCTTGGAGCCGTAATTTATATATTCTTTACGCTGAAGTTGCGGTTAATTGACGAGGAAACCGTAAATCAACATACAGTAGGAGTCCTGAACCGTCGAAAACGATGATGAGCGAGTGACGAATGGAACGAATGATTGCGATAAACACGCCAGTTTTGTCGTAGACCTCAAATTAATGCCCGCACACTGTTGTGTTGCTCTAAGCTAATGGGACGTGTCTCTATTTTTCTTCTTTTCGTCCGAGGAAATCCGTGTTTCTGGTGCTGAATGCCGATTTGTTATGGTTTGCGAGGGCGAAGCGGTCCTTTCGCCCTCGCACATAAATCAGGAAAAGAATATTAGCTCGGATCGTCATCGTCTACACGCCCTCGAGAGCTCAACGGGGGGCGCCTTTCCGTCTTTCGTAAATTCGGTAGCTGTGCATGGATTCGGCTGTTCAGAAACTTTGACTTTCCCGACTCTCGTAGGAGACCACTCTTTGATCTTGTTTGTGCTATTTAAGGACAGTGGCATAATAGCTACCCGCCACAAAATCGCAGCGAACACCGCCGCTACTGACCATTGTCCGGCTCGAAGAACCGTAAACCATATGAAACGTCCACCCACGAAGCGAGAACGGGAAAAGGGAGAACGATGAAACCCGGCGAAAAGAGCCTCTTTGGCAGGCCTCTCTTTCTTTCGGTCTAAGGTATACGACGCGATCATTGAGAATAACGGTCGTTTGTGCACCATTACTGCGATACATTCCAGCGATTGTCGGCAATTCTCCCGCAGCGATCAGCAAATTTGGAAAAATTTGCTCCGGATTGTCAACTCTTCCAATGACTCATCCAATTAATCCTGAATAACACTGAACGCCTACAAAGAACATACTAATGTGAATTTCATTTTAATTTACCTCCAAGAACTTCAAAAATATGTAAAATATGAAAACCACGTTAAAAGTGAAATAAGAGGGAGAACGATGCTTTCAAATTACGATAAGTGCTTCAACGAGTGTTAAATCAATTTTTTGACAACGAGATGGGCGCGTTACTATTGGAGAGCCAAGAAAAAAGATACTAAAGTAAATTAAAAATTTTAAATATCACAGACGTCGGTTTTGCCTTTTGGTTTGTCGCTCTCTCACAGCGTTCTCCTTTCGTAAGGAAAGGTCAAAAGTTTCCCTCACTGATTTCTATCGTATCAATTAGGTGTCAAATATAAGATGGGCAAAACAAGGGCAAAAAATTTCCGTTTCCGAGACAAATGACTGTAGTTGCAGCTTATCCGTAGTTGTAGCCATCAGTCTAGGGTTCATCTACGTTAATTTTAACACTAATTAAGAAACGAAGAGACAACGCGCCAGCAGTCTGGCGCGATTAATAACGCGCTCCGAGGATCGTCATTTTTGTTACATATCGCGCGCGGCCTCTCCGAGCGGCGAGCCCCAAGCAGTCGGGGGAATAATGGCGATGGCCTCTCATTAGTTCTTGGAACACTAAATCCGTCCGTCTAATTACATAGCGGCCAAGGCGAGTCTCGCGTGAAAACGACCGCACGGAGCGTTACGCGTAAAGATTTTCGTTCAAAAAGCGGTTCTGCATTGACCCATATCGACGCGCGACGATTTTAATGTCAGCGATGTCACAAACACATACATACACGCACACATACGCACACACAGAGATCGAGAGATAAACTTTTCTATACATATACGTCGATGAATACTAATTATAGATGTTCCTAGAAAATCTGTCCGAACGCCAATCTGTACGAATCGTACGATATTGCAGTTACTTGAAAAAAGAATATCACGACACCGGAGATTACTGCATTATTTCATTACAGATTATTGCTCGTTATCTTTTGTCGTCACATACAACGAGAAAAAAAATATTTAAGAAACAATAAATATTTATTCGACGGGTACTAATAACATATTTGCTTACATTAATGTAAAATATTTTTTTCACAAGGAAATATACCTTTATAATTCTTATACTATATCGTATATTTTTTTGAAACGTTGAAGAAACTTTAGCTCTTCATGAAAGCAATTATTTTTTCTATTTAAATAAAAGTAGATTTTGAAGTAATTATGTTATTTTTGCACTTATCGAACAAATATTTAATATCTTTGAAATGTTATTTTCTCACAATGAAGCAATATTTCAATGATAGGTCCGCTGTTGAGCAACGTGTAACGAGCGGAAACTCTCCTCGGACGGAATGTCGCGTCTCGAGTTGGACTTTTGTCCGTAACTTCTTCGTTTGAGAAATTCCCCAATTTTTAGCACGACACTATCAACGACGAAATCATCCTCCAACGAGTTCACCATTCTTCTACGAACCGCCCAAAGATACGTAAAAAACCGTAACAGCCGTCCGAGACAAGAATAGGAAGATGCGGGAGAAAATGAGCAATGGAAAGAATAATTTCTTTTAAATTTCCTTCATACACGACAGCACTGGCCGTCTCTCTCGCGCTCTCTTGCTCTCTCTCTCTTTCTCTCTCTACGGACCCGGGCTAAACGCTTCGTTCCCCGGCGTCATAATATCAACGCGCTCGCATGACGCGTCGCTACCGGGCGCTACCGCAGTTAGTATAGCGGCGGACCAATTCAGGTTTCTTTGGGGCACAGCGACTCCTCTTTTCACCTCGCCTCGAAAGGAGAGCTCGATATTCTTTCAGAAGGGCGATAAAGGTCCCGCTGAAAGGAGGACTCTCTCCTCCCCCTCCTCCTTCCTTCTCTTTCTCTCTCTCTCTCTCTCTCTCTCTTTCTCTCTCTCTATTTCTCTCACGGCGTGTGAAACCATCGGCGCGCTCCGCCGCGGGCGATCGTTAATAATAAGGCTTCATTATGGCCCGCGGAGCGACAGTATAGCGTGCAATTACGCGTCAATTCTGTCAACGTACATCGTCACGCCGCAGGATGCCCGCGTTGCTCCTGAAAAGGACTGTACACTCACGCGACTCACGCAGCGCGACCCGGTGAAAGCACACTAGAAAGCTCCGTTTTCCAAGCTAGAATGCCACGAGATCCTACCGAGGTAGCGCGCTGACGTCACCGATAAGACGATGCATCTCTTTCTCGGCGGGAATTGTGTGTACGATCTGAGTCAGGTAACAGTTACGATAAAATTAATAATTAAAAAAAATAGTTTCTGTGGCTGAAAATTATGAAAGGTCATAGACTTATATCAAATTAAATCAAATTAATTTGATGATTGAACAAATTACATTAAGTCGTCAATTCGAAATAATAAATAACTCTACATTGCTTTCATTAATATAACAAAGATCTTATATACGTGAATTGCATCGATTTTTACACCGTGAAATATTTAGGAAATTAATCTTCCAGTTGTATTTAGCGATTTTAAATATACTTGGATTTTCTGCATTTTTAAAGGTAAATTCCCGAGCAATGGCGAATAGCAGTGAAAAATTCAAAGGCGCGCAAAATGTTTTAATAGTTAGACACAATATCGAAGATAAAAATCGAAAGGAACATGTCACGTCACGAGGTGAGTCAAAAATTCCAGAAAATCCGTATCTTGTATGCTTTTCTCACGGAAAAAGATAAATTTCCCGATAAGATTTCTTTTCACCGAGGAGGTCGTTCTCGTGTGGATATCGGCCCCCACACCGAGATCTAATTATCCCGGCCGGGGACGTGTCGCGCGATCCGCAGAAGTAGACGTAACACGCGCGAAACTCGGCGCGCCGCTCGTGAAAGATACAAATTGAGATAGCCGCGCACACTGAGGGTTACATCGCACCCCTGCGGCTTCGTTGTTCCTGCGCCATTGTCTCGTGAATGCGCGAGCGCGGCGAGGCGGGAGGGGCCCTAAAAGGCACGTACACGCGTGGTTTACACGCGGAGTACAAGGCAAGCTGCAACAGAGCGAGTGCCTCGTCATAACGGTCGCCGACGAGGTCACGGGGAATACGGGCGACAGGACAGGCAGCCCGGGGGCCATTATTGTGCACGGACGACGATCTTTATGTGAGATCTTACACGGGGTCCCACGGGGCCCCGTGGCGCACGCCCATGGCGCGGAGGGTGGCTGTGGTTTCGCTATTTTTCTCTCCCTCTTCCCCATCCTCTTCTTCCTCTCCCGCACCGTGAGCCTCTGTAATCGTTCTCTTTTTCTCTTTTTATTTTTTCTCTCTCCCTCCCCTCGCACTCCTTCACGTACTCTCCCTCTAGCCGTCTCGTAAATCTCTTTAGGCGTTGAAACGTTCGGAGGATTTTATGCCCCCGAGAAAAGTCGCCGGTTGCTAACTTACTTATGACTACACTCGGTTAATTCGAAACGGACGCGCCTTTAACATCCCCGCTGAAGATTCTTGTCCCGGCTGTTTCATTGAAATTTATTGAACGACGAACGATATGTTACTTTCGTTGTGTGAACAATATATACGAGATCTTACACGCAAAATTTGATCAATGCAGTCGTGACAGCAGTTGGTCTCACAGAGTACACGCAGATCATTATTCTACTCTGCTAAGAAAAGTGATCGCTCAGTTTATTCCTTTTTTTTTTAAATTGTCTGCAATAAAGAATATGCAAGTAAACAAACCGTATATCTATTTTAAAAATTTTCAATATTCTTAATTGAAATATTAAATTTACTAGGATTCAGAACGCATTTTAAATAAGCTTGATGCTTATGACAGACTTATGATAAACTTGCGGATATATAAACTTATAAACTATTTGAAATAAATATAATATTTATTTGAATGCAGTATACATATTTCTCTATATACAGTCACTTATATTCCGTCTGAGTTCCAATGATAGGCGATATTTTCATAATTTTCAATATTTTTGGAGAAAAAAAATTGATTCACATTTACGACGCGAAATGCGACGCGAAATTTTCGCACTTGCAACAATGTAGCTGCGAACGCGTAATTCACGGATGAGAGCAGCAACAGGTGGCGGGTAAAACGTCAACCTCTCGTCCTGATATTAATATGCGCATCAAGGATCCATCAATTGTGACACGTGAGTGACACGTTGCAACGTTATTAAATAAATATTCATACACGAAAAAGATCTTATAGTAAAAATAATCATAGAATTATGTAACTGCAAAAAATAGATTGATATTTTATAGAAATTAACTATCCTGTCATTTCATACGCGCTATTCATATGTTTCAGGAACTGAAATGTATTATTAAAAAAATTACTATGTTCCTTAACAAAGCCGATTTCACTAGATTGAGATAAAGTACCAATGCTCGGACACGTACATTGCGAAAAAATTTGAACATAGTTGTAACTACAATCACATAGAGAAATAATTAGTACATATTATGGACAAGGAAACAACTTTTTATTAAATATCCTGCTATAATATTAGTGATGATAACTTTATATACGTATGACTACTACCATTTTCATGTCTAGAAATATCTATTAGTTTTGTTAGTTTTTTCTCATTATGTCTAGACATTTTTACTATATTAGTCCTTGAATACGAATATTTAAACTTTTAACGTGAAAAAAACATGTATATTTCATATTTTGAAAATTTAAATATTCATATCTAAGGACCCAAATAATAAGAGTGTCCAAAATTAGGTGCGTGTCTGGGAATTGGTGTTTGTACCTTTTATTAGAAACATAGTAAAATTGAAAAGAATTTATATGAAGAAGAAACTGTAATATTCCCTCCGCGTGTACGCTACTGAATGTTACTTTGACAAAATGTGACGAGTGAAAATGATTTGTCTCATTTTGTTGCATTACCAGTACCACTTTTCTGTCCGACAACGTCGGTACGCCGTTTCGTTGAATCGAACACGCGCGGCCCGTTTCGCCGATAGAATCGTACTCTCCGCGAATCTAAATCCTCCGAACGAATCTAATCTCCGAGTGTGCAGACCAAACAGATAACTTCGCTCGTCCCTCCACCTTCCGTTACTGACTACGGTTACTCTCCGGAGCGCTCTCGCAATTAATCTCCGCGAGAGGCGGAAGCGTTCTTGATCTTTAAATGGAAAAATGCGTATATGATTTCTCACTCAGCGCGCAATCATTTACCTTACGTAACCGATGTTACAATCTTGTAAACATGTAGCCGCGTTTACACGCCGACGGGAGCGTATCCCCGGAATAAATCGTGCTTCCTATCTCTCTCTGTCTATCACTTTTCTATCTCTTCTACCTTTCTTCCTCTCTCTCTCTCTCTCTCTCTCTTTTTCTCTTAGCCGCTATACTCTCGATGTCGCGCGTTAGGAGCACGGCCGACAGAGCGGAGAACGGTAGTGGCGATGGCCTGGTAGGGGCAAATCCTAATGAGGATCCCCTCTCGACCGACCGACTGGCGCGAAGTAAATGAGCAGGTGCCTCTGGTATGCGCCCCGCCTACGCTTTCCACTCGCTTCTCGTTCTCCACGCGAGCCTCTGAGCCTTTTTTCGCTCTATCTCTTTCTCTTTTTTCTTCTCCGTTTCTTTCTCTCTTCCTGTACTTGTGCTCGATGGGAGATTACGTCGTGGAAAAATGGTCGCTGCGTCTGACAAATTATTCGTTTTCCCGCGGCCTTTCTCAACAACAAGAGAAAGAAAAATAGAGAGAGAGAGAGAGAGAGAGAGGGAAAGAGAGAGAGAGAGAGAGAGAGAGAGACCAACTACGAGCGTATTAGGGTGCATTAGGCAAGCCGACGTCATAATTCACGCTCGAATTCTCCGTGTTCTGCTTCGCCATGCCATCGGGAATCCGTTGTCGTAGGTGTAAATTACTCGCGTGTATTCCCGTGTGCTACTTTTATGGTGCAAGTAATAAGTTTCTTGTGTACTCTTTCCACTACCACCGCCACTACCACCACTGCCTTCACCACCACTGTCACCGTGGCCCCGAGTATTAATCCTTGTATTTATGGCGGCCGAGTGACGCGGCTCTCTCGCGGCTCTTCCAATTATGTTATTTCACGAGTTTATATTCCACGGGTGTCTTTAGAGATTCAGTCGTTTGGATGAATATATGGCTACGGCGAGAAGCTCACTACCGTAGGTCTAACCGGAAATTGTCGTCCCGGATTAATTGAGACGTTATGGATCGTTGTTGATGATGAAGCTTCCAATTAGAAGAGAAAAAAGAAACGATCCGCGATATATCACGTTAATAGTTGCGCGATGTACAATAGTTCTCTCTCTCTCTCTCTCTCTCTCTCTCTCTCTCTGTCCAACGTACTCCAGCAGAGGCAACGTCACGGAAAGCTAGAAAACGTAATTGTTCTTATAATGATCTTATAATAATCTATCGATGCGCTCAAAATACCTCTTTGTTGCCGTTATTGGTCGCAAAGCAGCCGCGCGCGCAGGTGTCCACGAGTGCACACGTTATCTTCTACTATCCCGCAAGAGAGAGCATTCTGGGGTTAAGAAGAATCGACGTGTAATCCTGTTATCTGGCCGATCACGAATGACGGATCGGCGTGTCTCGGTCGTTAGACTTTCAACCTTGGAAAGAGAGACCTTCCGAAGGTGAGCAGAGGCGGTGACACGGCTGCTAAATCGGGAGGAGAGTTCTCGGAGCAAGACTCCTCTTCTAGCCGTACGTGCCCGCGAAGAGGTCTTCGAGACAGAGCAAACGCGCGCGCGCTTTTTTAATACGCGCAGTCCGTGCGCGCTCGGTTGCGTGCCCGCGCATGAACGCGCGTACCTGCGCGTGTTTACTTAAAATCTTGACGCATGACCGACCGTCCGATTTGTTTTTCCTTCCTCAGGGCCGGCATTGGTGCTTGCGCGAAATTGATCGTCACCGCGGCAGTTCTATAACCGCGAAAATTTGCCACGGGCAAACGTTTTCTATCCGCTGCAAAAGACCCACTGCTATTGTATTTATTTTCTTGATCACTGATGACTCCCAAAAGAAGTGTTGTTACGTTATAATGAAAGGATTATTTAACGTCATACTGAGAAAAGAAATATTTGTAACTATATTCACAGAGAATTATAGTAAACATTTTTTTTATTAAATTTAATTTTTTATTAAATATAATGTTAGTGATAATAATTTTATATGCTACTATTTTTGTGTTAGAACGACCAAAAAAATGGTTGGGGATAAAATTAACTGTAATTTTAGTTAAATGAATCTTGTCTTCTCCCTCTGTTATTTACTTTTGTTATATTATTCTATGTTCTATTATTGTATTAACTTTTTTGAAGTAAAACAAATATTTGATGCTAAAAGTAGGAATTTGATAGTAAGAGCTTGATAGGATGTTTGATAATAGTAGCAGAATACTCGATTGAGAAAGAGAAACGTTCAATTATCAAAATGATATCGACAGCTTTGATAAGGAGACGATGTTCTGAAAAGAAAGAAACTTCGCGTCGATTGACGTGCGATTTAGAGGATCTGTCTGCATCTGTGCTTCCACACAGGAACATGTAGCGATAATCTACCTTTACATTAGCTCCCATTAATTGACTCACTGACGACCCTTCCACGCTATGAACGTATCCGTTGAATGAATCTAGATTCCTCCGCGGTTAAGAATCAATTTGGATCTGTCGGTCCGGAAACGTCGATTCACTCGGCTCTCGCGTTGACATTCCCCCGCGTTTATCCGATATCAATCGCTGTCAGGATCGATCGCGCGAGGGCTTCGTTCGATCATCGGTCTCGAGAGAGAGAGAGAGAGAGAGAGAGAGAGAGAGAGAGAGAGAGAGAGAGAAAGAGAGAGGCAGAGCCTCTTATCCGATCCTGTTCGATTTCTGGAAGAGAAGTCACTGCCCGTCCTTCGTCGATCGTACACTACTGGCGACCTTAACGACGTGTACGTCTCACTCCGTTCGTCCTCCGAAGTCGTATCTTCTCTCGTTTCTCCCGCGGTAGGACGTGATCCTTCCTATGAGTCTCCCTTCGCCGCGGTATGTAAATACGAGGAACGAGAAGACTCTCCTCATCTCTCGGACGAACGAACGACCGACCGACCGACCGACCGACCAACCAACCAACCAACCAACCAACCGACCGACCGACCGACCGACCGACCGACCGACCGACCGCGGCGCATCGTATCGTATTCCGCTGCCATTTGTCTTCGCGATCCGGGATTACGTTACCACGATGATACACGATGACATTTATTTCGGGATTTGTTCGGGCCCCGTGCTCCTTTCTTCCCCGCCGAGGACCCTGCGTGGACGCGCCTTTCGTCGAACACGCGCATTTGCGCGCACACAGCTCGACACGCGGCAAATAAATGGTCCGAAAAGGGCATTTTCTTATGTGGCTGGATTTTTTGCACGTCCGAATGTGATAGATTCGACCCAGCTGATTGCGCAAGAAAACAATCACTCATTTACTGCATACTAGAAATAACATGGAGTTCCGAATAACGTTTTGTTTGCAAGTACTGGAATTGTGAAGTGATCGTAAGTGGGGAAAACCGGGGGAGATAGTCCGCACATTTCCGAATTTCGAAGTTAAAACTTCTCAGACAATAATTTTTGTGACTGTCTCTATAAACATGACAGAGGCAGCATATTCTTCTATGTATTAATGCCCGCCACGATCTTGTTAATCGTATATTTTGTCTTGTAATGACAAAAATATAAATACGCGGCAACGTGGCTATCTTGTTCCGAAGATCTTCCGTTGCTGGGCTCAGAGTTGCTTAGTAACGCAAGGTAAAAAAGTCACATATCAAATATCCTGATTGGTAGTTCCAGGGTTTCTGCAAGAGGTCTCCACGAAACCTTTTTACCGGCCTTTAATTACAGGCCAACTTTATCTCGTCCGCTCATATGCTTGATTTCATTTCATGCCATTTTATGAATGAAAATTACGTTTATTATCTGAAACAATACAGCATACACTTGCAAGAAATTTCACTCCAGCTGGTAACACGTCGCTTAACTTTATTCACTCACGATAAAGAATATTAATAGAAAATTTTGATAGGCTCGAAAATTTACTTTGCTACTACTAAATCAGTTTTTCCTATTTTTTTATTACAATATTAGACGGATCTTAATGGAAAGTATTTATGTCTTGAAAGGACTATTTTTACGTGACTTTGTATCCACTTGTTCCTCTCAAGATAAATAGTGAAAAAAGCGTATGAGCAACATATCCCTGAGGCCATCTAGACCCATCTTCCCTAATGAAAATCACTCTTGGATATCTCGCAGCTTTACTCGCCCATTAACTTCTTCATGATTAACCTCTGGTGATTTAAAATGACTTAGCAATCCCCTTAGGACGAGTGGTTTTTAAATAAGCGCATTTCTTTTCTCTTTATTGCAATTTTTTTAAAAGAGAATTCTGGAAAGTAGATACACAAAATTTATGTAATTTTTACTCGCTGTGCGAGTTAAGAGAGAAATACAATAGTTTAAGTAAATCAAGAGGGGAATTTAATATCTTAGCACGAAACTTTTCCGAGCGTGTGTCACTCAAGAGGTTAAATCTGCGATAAATCACGAGGTCTCGCCGACGGTTTCTACGGCTCAAATTCCTCCAGGTGTCAGTTGTCTCTTACTTAAATTCCTCCGCAATCCCTCATCGCGAGGTCGCGCCACGTCAAGTTGAGATAACTGCATTTTTCGGAGATCTTCGGAAGACACGCCTAAATGCTCGCACGTTCCTGAACGTTACGACGTAACGGTACGAAAAATACGACGACTCGGACTCGTTATAACGTTACCCGCGCCCGCTCTCGGCGTCACACGGCGGATTAGCAAAATCTGATATAACACGACATTATGAGCGCGAAGATTGTGTAAACGCAGATGCCGTTACGGAATCCCAAGGCGCGCGCGCGCTCCAGTACGGAGCCTCCCTAAAAAGGGAGCGCGTGGCGGCGATCAAACAGCTGGATCATCTCGTGCGTGCCTTTAGGTAAGGATCTCTTTCTTGCGGAAAAGGTGGGTACATACCCCCAGGTGCAACGTCGGGAGGCGTGCGTGACAATGCGCGATATGTACATACGTGCGCGAGCGCGTGGTTCGTGCGACGTGACGTGAAAGTCGCGCGCGCGTAAAAGAACAGAAACGTGGGCTTTGCGTTAGTGTGCGCGCACACATGGGTGTCAACGTCCGCTTTCCGGCTTCGCGGAAAGCGCATCGGGGAAGACGCGGCAGCTCTCGATAATCGAGCTCGTCCGTCGAAGGCGATTAGCGAATTCTCTCATCGTCACGCACGAATCGTTCGCTGTCAAGCTGTTATTCTCGTCGAACATACATCTCCGAATATCGACTCTTGATTATCCCGGGTTTAGGAAGACTGCCGTACATACACGTTGACATGTGCAGCATTCACAGCCGAAAAATGTTTTGCGATGATTCATTTAGAATGCCGGGCGTGTAGACACAAGACCAGGATTAAATATATTAGAGAATATATTTTAGAAGTTGTTTTAGAAGTTTTATTTTGAAGTTACAACTCCTCAGGCAATTAATTGTTGTGACTGACTGCATAAATATGATAGATCTTCTTTTACGTATCAATGTTCACCACGATTCTGTTGACCGTATATTTTGTTTTGTAATAACCAAAATACAAATATGCAGGAACATAGCCATTTTGCCCTGGTACCGGGTTCAGTTGCCCAGTAACGCAGGGTAAGAAGGTCACGTATAAATACGTATCCTGATTAGTAGTTCCAGAGTCTCTACAGCCCTTCTACCTTCTTTAATTATGGGCCAACTTTACCTCATCCGCCCATATGCTCTATTTCAGTCATTTTATAGAAATTGCAAAATTTTTTTATCAGAAACATCATATATTTGCAAGAAATTTCATTCTAACTAATAACTTAGTTTTATTCAGCCACGATGGAAAATTTATATTAATATAGGAAATCTCGAGACACTCAGAAATTTACTTTGCTATCACCAAATCAGATTTTTTTTATTCTTTAACTAATAGTATTATTTCGATTTTAATAAAACTCAGGGAAAAGTATTTATGTTCTAAAAGGTTATGTTTATTCCACGATTTTGTACTCATTGTATTCTTCTCAAGATAAATACTAAAAAAAGCACATGAGCAATATAGCTCTGGGGCCATATAGTTTCGGTATCTCCTACTGTTGTTTTATATTTGTTGAAAACTTTCAGTTATATGTGCACGTTAACTGCATAATAGTTTTGTTAATCTGTTCTCTCTATCTCGTACCAGTACGTGTTCAGTTCAGTCAAAGTCATGATACGTTCCCGCGCTAAATTAATAATTACAGCTATTTCGCAATATTTCTAGTCATTATAACATCATACATGATTAAGATAAATTGTTGTTAACACAATGAGATAAGCGTATAACATTCCGTGACGGTAAAAATTGCGAATTAAGAATGAATATATTAAATCTCGTCGAAAGATCAGTATGCGTGAGTAAATTTATATCACTAGCTGACTGATTCGTTTTGCAACACTATCGTTAATCATATTTTAAAACTTATCAAGATAGTATTCTTCATTGAAGATAATCAGTATTTGTGCAGAAAAAAAGCACTTGAAAATTTACTTGTAAGATACAGGATTTATTCACAGAAATAAACTTTATATCCCACAAATAAACGTTCAAAAGTATCTGTGGGATACGTAGTTTATTCACAGAAAAGAACTTTATTTCGTTGTAAATAAACTGTATTTCACAAAGACAAACTTTATATTCTACAAATAAACTTTCAAGTACTTTTTCTCAATGAAAAGAAGGAATGTAACCTGAGTAATCGTCCTTTCTTATGTGGGATGATATTTTTCTGTATGTGCGTGTGTGTGTGCGTGTGGTAATAAAAGTACACGTACAACGATCGTGCTCCCGCGAAAGATCGTTCAATGGTGCATCTATTGGCCGCTGCGCTTTCGCGATCGAGAGCCGCGGCAACGTGGGCGCGGAATCGAGGAAGTTACAATCGACATAACACGACGGCGTGTTATGTCAGTCTCGTCGTCGTCGTCGTCGTGTTACGTCGGGTATGACGACGCCGAGATCAGGAAACAACAGAACAACAACGTGTGCCTACGTGTGGCATGCGTATACGCGCCGTGTCGAGCCGTGTCGGGTCTGTAATTACGTTTCAGATTTTACGGATCGACCGGGGCGACGAAGTGCGTGGGCACGTCGCAGAGAGAAAGAGAGAAGAATGCCGTGGATCGTTTCGAAAGTGCAGCGGCTTTCTAGGAGGCGTCAACCCGACCCGGGGCTCATTAAGGCTAATGACGCGGATCGCGCAATTATTCCAATAAGCGATAGCCCGGCCCGAGTACCCTCTAATACCTATCAATTTGTTATAATTATATAGCGTGGGGGGAGGGGGGGAGAGCAAGAATAGGGCTAACGAAAGGCTAAGATGGGCGAGAGAGGAGCGGGGCGCGATATACGTGTGGCCCTCCTGCGTGTACGCACTTACCAAATTACACGTTCCTCGATCGTCGTCGGTTGCGAGCGCGGGATGGCTCGTAGAAACATTGTCACACGACATTCACACGGGAGGGACTATCGACCTCGTTTCGACGAGGTGCTATGATTAGCGTCGGACGGAATTACACTCGGATTCGCGAGGATTCCTCAGTTATTCGACTGACGGCTATAAATCGCGGCTCGCGCGCACATTCGCCGAGCTGTGTCGTCGACGACACATCATCGTTTCACGTCGCGGGCGCTCCCTTTCGGATTATATTACGCTGGTGGATCATATCTGCGCGCGTTGTACGGCCAATTAAACGCAAAACCGCGCAGTTTTAGCGGAGAGATGCAGCAATGTGCAAAATATCACGCCAGGCTTTCCGTTCAGGCTGTTTGGTAATTTCGTTGTAACAGTTGCGTTCGGCGAGACGAGAAGCGTCCTTAACGAGCGATTAGCGATTACTGCAACTAATTAGCGTGCACTTTCAGATCCTGGCTTAGATTTGAAAGGGTACACCAATCGGATTCGCGAATCACTGATCGCTCATTAAGCTCTCCGTTCTGTGGCGGACGCAATCGTTTATATCGCGGAGTCATCGGTGTCCCACGCGGCGTGAACGGAAAGCAACGTGAAATCGATGTGGCATGGATAGCGTTTATAAATACATAAGTGTTGTGTTATCTGTGTTATCAAAATTTTGATCCTACTTTCAACTTTACTCCCTTCAACATCTATTTTGATACTCTACATCAACTTCTTTTGATTCTATTTAATCTTATCCGAATCGAAATTCTGATCCTACTTTCAGTTTCACTATTTCAACATTTATTTTAATATTCTGAAGTCTATAATATAACTTATTTTTAACCGTGAAAAATTAATGAATATCGCCTTAAAAAAGTTAACTAAGTTACTTCTAAAAGTAATTCGGATAATGACGATTTTGTTTCTATTATTTAATTATTCGTATTATAATTTAGTTCTATAATTTTTCTTTACTGAAAACTTAAAGAAATATTTCAAAATGACATACTTTAGAGATGCTAAATTTCTTTACAAGAAATTGTTGGAAGGAATCTCTAAAGTGGCATGAAAACCATTTTGACATTCTTAAAACTGCACAATGTATGGAGGAACGTCTGGCGAGACTTAAGATTCTTTGAATAAGAAACTATCTTTTTTAATGTTTATATCATATTGATTTCGCTTTGTTAGTTTCAGCATTTCTGAAGTGTTTTTTTCCAAAGTATTTCCAGTGAAAAGGGTTATATAACTAAACTATAACACAAATAATTAAATAATTGGAACCAAATCCGTCTCACTAACCGAATTACTATTAAAAGTGACTTATTCCTTGAAGGCAAACTTTCACTACTATCCCACAGTCAATAATACTACAAAAATTATTATAATAATCGTCTAATAATTAATTATAATATAATAATTATCTTATTCAGTAAACCAATCTTATGTTCTTATTCAAAGAACATAAGATTGCATGTAATTTACCTTTTTAGACCAAAATCGGCCCAATTGACTCGTCGTCCTTTATCTATGAAAATACCCCGACCATTGCGACTACATAATCACGCGCTGGCTCGCGCTCTTTCTCGAGACGTGAGCGTCCTTCAAGGGTTGAATACACGCACGGCACGCGATTCCCTGAAATAAATCGTCTCGGACTATTCTGTGTTTTACGGTTCTCCCGTGTGGTATTAGGCCGCCGCGGCTCCTTCAGTAAGAAAAAAGAAAAAAGGAGAAAAAGGAAAGAGAAAAGGGCAAATACGAGCGTCTAGAAAAAATTCAAACGGTCGAGCAGCCACTTAGCGAGTACTCTCGACATAGTGGACACGTGTCTAAAGTGTGGCCGGAGACTCGACCACGTGTCAATATCTCAAGGGGGCATTTGTTTACAAAAGTCGCGGAGAGGAAGGAGAGAATGGCGCGTCGGGTATATTTTTATCAGAAACTTCTGATCAGAAAGGCAATGTATTGGAGTTTCTGCGTTCGCGGAAGAGATGGGGAGCTAACGTTGCGCCAAATTTATCGCACGCGACACCGGCCGCGAAGCCGGTGTGTTACGGGACAGAAATACACTCGCCGCATATAATTCAATTGTTCATCAGCAACTGCATCAACGGTTTCAACGAATCCTCGAGTTGACAACAAACCATCGTCTCTGAAGCATCGCGTCTCATCGTCGCGTACAAATCTCATCCTCAAGTCCCGCAAAACTCATCGCCGAGGCGCGTCATCATTCGGAGGAGGTTAAACGACGCCGGCTACTTCGCGCTCTCATTGCTTTTGCTTCATTGTTTCTCAACGAAATCCTCGAATAAAAAGATTACTCACCAATGATACTCTTCCCGGAGTGTAGACTCGCTCTCTTTCTCTCTCTCTCTCTCTCTCTCTCGGCTCGCAGATCGACGCTACTCAACGCGCCCGTCGCGACGGTCGACTTCCTTATCGAGGAGTCTGTGTGTGCGCGCGCGCGTGCACGCACCCTCGGACGCGTGGGCAGTCCCGGCGAGACGCCAACGAGAGAGAATTCCTTCTCTCTCTCTCCCCCCCCTCTCTCCTTTTCCCTCTCTTCTCCCTTTACCCGTCTCGTGCGTAACCCCCCGCGGTACCCCCTCCCTCCATCACTGTCTCTCGTTCTCGCTCGGTCACCCTTGGCTACCTTGCCGGTAAAAACAGCGCGAACTGGTCGGTCGCGTGCACGAAGGAGGGAGATAGGCGGGGCTGGCCGTCCGTACGTGCGCCCGCGCTCGGTGGTATGCGTGCACCCACCTCGTGCTTGCTTCGCTCGGTTAGGCTGACGCGTACGCGAGAAGGGGGGACGCGTCCCCGCGGCAGTGGGGGGAGAGCTGGCACGGGTGGTGTGTGCAGGCGCGCGCGCGCGCGGCGGAGAGGGGGGCCTAAGGTCCGCGTACACGAAAATCAGTGGGGACGCTGTGGCGCGCCGCGGCGCGGCGCGCCGGGTTGTGCACGTGGGGAGAGAGGGGCGAGGGGCGCCGTGTGCGGCCGAAGGTGAAACCTCTCGAGCCGCCGTAGCCTCGCAGTCGGCGCGAGACCGCGCTACTGGAAGGATCGTTCTGTGTCGTTGGGCTGTGCGGACGCGCGAGCGCTACGTTTCGTCTTATCTCTCTCCCCGTGTGTTTCGCTCTGACGCTTCCCCTGCGCACCCTCTCCCCCCACTCTTTTGCGGCTCTCGTTGACACATTCTGTCGTGTCTCTCACTTCTTCTTCCCTTCGCGCGCGACCTATGAGAGAAAGGAAAAGGGGGGAAGAGAGAGAGAGAGAGAGAGAGAGAGAAAGAGAGCACGCACACCGGATCGTGTATTACAGAGAGAGGGAGAGAGAGGGAGAGGGACTGTGCAAAAAGGGAGAGTCTTGGCGCGGGGGTTGTAAAGCGCGCGTACACGCGACCGTCCTCGTTGCGGGACACTTCGGACGATCGCTCGTTTGTCAGCCGTCGCACGGCAGTTCCCGGCTGCTGAGCTGTCACGTGATCTCTCGACGACATCCCGACGGAGCGGAGCATTCTGTGATCTCGATGTGCCTGATTGATCTCGCCGGCCGCCCGTACAGCGCGCGCCGCGAGCTCACGCTGTAACTGTTTACGACACCGGGGAGTCGAAGGGAAGACCCTGCGCGACCTCTCCGCCGAACGCGTCAAAGAGAGAGAGAGAGAGAGAGAGAGAGAGCAACATTGTTGCGCATCATCGAGCGGTGTCATTCCCGGTCTCGACACGGAGCAGAAGGAGGAAGACGAGGAAGAGGAGAAGAAGGATGAAGTGCCGCCGGATCGGCGAGATGTGTGTGTGCTAATACGATGTGATGACGCTCGCCCGTTCGCGCGAGCGATCCGTTGTTGTTGGTTGTTGTTTGAGTATATCGACTTCTTGTGTATCGTCCGAGGATATTAACACCGGGAACTGCGGCTGTTCGCCCGCACCGGACGTTCGATTGTTGCTGTGATAAAGAGAAGAGAAAGAAGGAGATTTGAGGGAGGGAGAAAAGGAAAGAGAAAAAGAAATAGAAAAACGGATGGTCTCAGTAAGCTAAGTTTAGTGCCTGTTCCATTGTGATCTGTGACTATAAAGGAATAGATAAGAAGAGACCTCGGCCAGGTCCCGGTCGCCGATCGACGTGTCTCAACGTGGAGGAGCTTGAATCTCCGGAGGATCGGATGCGCGGCAGCCCTTAACCGTTATACCGGTAAGCGACCATCGATATTCGATCGCGTCACCTTTTATCTGTTCGATCGATACTTCCGTCGCGAGGCGTCGGAGGAACGGCCGAGTGCGCGCAAAAACGCATATCAACGCGCTTCGTTTTTCCGTCTCTCCATCCTGTGATGTTCTGATGTTTCGTATTATTCAGCGCGTGTCACATGTAGAGAATTGTCTTCGATTACCATTTGTGCATGTCGAAGGAGATTCTAGATGGGGAGAAACCGTTCTGATATTCGCGATCACGATTGTTATGTAACGAGAGAAGCGCGAAATTTGTCGGAGAGGTATCGCAAGAGTTGACACGCGTTTCGTACGGAAGATAAAAGTGCGAGACGCTGCGCGTTACCGATTGTGCACACACAAATACACACATACACACACACACACACACACATAGTGTTGAGTGATTACGGTGCATCTTTCCCGCAAGGGCGTACTCAGCCTGCAACGTTATAAAAGTGTCGCGTTTAATCGAGGGCTCCGTCGTGCAGCAGCACGAGAGAAAGAGAGACAGAGAGAGAGAGAGAGAGAGAGAGAGAGAGAGAGAGAGAGAGAGTGAGAAGAGAGGAGCCTGTGCGCTATATCGAAACTCGGTTAACGGAGTAGTAATTTCATCGTGGTTTTATTGGCTGCAACTTCGTTGCTCGCTTCATTAATGCCCGCGACTTTAATCGCCGCTCCTGCCGCGTGTCGAGGAAGCAAAAAACGAAGTCTGCCGCGCAAAAAAGTTGCGCCGTGCGGTGCCGTGTGCGGCGACAGGGCTGTCGGACATTTTTGCATGGATTGCGCGCAAATCGGCAGGGAAATCGACGAAGTCTCGTCAAGTCAATCGTCGTTTTGTTACGGGCGAGCGCAAATCGAATGACGCACGCGATTCATTGAAAGAATCGAGAGCAAGTGAAAAGAGAGAGAGAGAGAGAAATAGAGAGATAGAGACAGAGAGAGAGAGGTAATTCGCGCGACGAACTTGCCATTTAATATCAAAGCCGCTTTTTCAACCCTCGTTGACACTAGAACGCGCTCGTAATCGATCTCGCACAGCCCAGCTTGCCGTCCCGTCGTCACGTGCGAGGGCGGTCGTTTAAACGTCGTGCGCCGCGCTCGTCGAAGCGTCGCGGCGCTGAGCGTCGGAAGTAGAGCGGACACGCGTGTTAAAGTAAATACATGCGAGGCGTGCTCCGACTGCTCGTTCTTTTCACGCTCGACCTTTTCCACCACGCGATTGAAATTTTAAGCGCACGTCATATCGAAACGAAAGAACCCCGCGGGAAGATTGCTGTATTTATGTATTATTTATTCGTCGCACGCGGCGCTCTCTCTTTCTCTCTGTCTTTTTGTCCCTTTCTCTTCTTTCTTGGATTTCTGTGGTTTTTTGGAGCATTTGATCTTGTTAAAAGTGTGTTAATGCTACTTTACGAATAATTCCTCAAGAAGATGCTTACGGAATTCTGATCTTCTCTCTGCCACGACTGAATTTTTCAGAGTATGGCAAACGGTATCGAGAACATGTAAACTCGGGGAACGCTTGATAAATATTTCGAACTGTTTACTCGCCGATTCTCTCGGCTCGAACTATTCTCGATGCTGGAGTTTTCGTTTTGTAGGACGATCGGCGTATTTTGATCTCGTGAGTCTGAAGTACAGCTATATCGATTTCGAAGATACATCCTTCATGAATATCACGCAACTCGCGTTCGACTTAGAGTACAAACTGAATCTTAATAGGATTATTTTTTTCCTCTTCTCTCTCGCAAAAATCCTGGCGATTATTTTTTCAAATACACATGCTTCCAATAATGTGTGTTCCCGACGAGATTATAGAAGCAACTTTGCCTTATCCTCTTTTGTTTTGGCTTTGTTCTTTATTGTTATTCGCATTGTATTTAAGTCAGCTTCTTCGCTCGTTACATTAGAACACATCATTCGCGCGATCTAGACGTCGAGAAACTTACACTTTAGCTTGTCGCACGTTGTCGCAAGTTGTCGTCGAAATAACATCATCAAATAGACGTTTCCTGAGACGTTCGGGAAAAGGAAAGAAACTCAGGTCTCCAGAAAATACTGGCGCTATCGATTAAAGGGGGAAAACTCCGCGATGCATTAGGCGTTAGATTCTCTTCGCAATTTCGCGATCGCCAGACTTCGTCGTACGATAAATATTACTATATTAATCCAAAAAATATACGGGATACATATACAATCTGCTGACAGATTCTGTTTGCAAACACTGTCGACAGAACAACAGCAGATTGCGGACACAGAGATCACGGATTTGTCACATGTTCAAACTGTCGTCAGACTGCTAACAGATTGCTTGCTGGCTTCAGTTAAATTCAATAATTTTTTTTTTTTACGGAAAGAAACAAATGTGGCAGGTTCTGACAAAAGACGCATGAATTTTTCCAAACAAATTCTTCTATCCTTGGGAAAGGAATCGTAAAAATGGAAAAAATCCGGTTTTCTTCCGTGCCTTTGAAACTATATTCTCAACTACTACCGCGACTTTGTTTGGACGCGTACTTCCGCATTGCTCTCTTCCAGGGCGATCGAATATCGGCGCGGCAAACGCGGCGGACTCGCGGCCTCGGAAAAACAGGCGACGCAATCTCGAGCGGAGGCGCGCTCGGCCGCCACCTTGCGCGCACGGCGGCGAGAACGCGCGAGGGTGGCTTAATATCGGAAGTGGAGCGGACACGCGTCAGCCCAGCCACGTAGAACGATCTACTGCGACCAATCTCTTTCACGCGCGCGCGCGTCCCTTCACGCCTCGTGACTTTGACGCGTGCTAAGCGTGACATGTACGCGTTAATCTCTCGTGCCCGCCGCGTTGCATTCGCACGCGACGCGCATCGTCGCGTCTCTCGCCGTAGTATCGCAGAATTTTCGCTCACGTCGAAAGTGGATCGCGCGTTCGACCGATATCTCCTCCTCTTCTTTTCGCTTTTTTCTCCCACCGATCTCCTACTCGCTCTCCGCGGTAATGAGATTCGTCGCTGACGAACTCATCCGCCGCGAACGAACGTTGCAATTTCACGCTCGACAAATGCCGCGAGGATTCACAAGCTGGGACCGTGAACCGCGGAGAACGTAGACGAGACAGGGATTTGTTTATTAAAAGGAGGTCTTCTCTCTCTCTCTCTCTCTCTTTCCCCCTCCCTTCCTCTTCCTTGCCGCATATTCTTCACGCAAGCAGACGTCTTGCGTTTCCCGACTCACGTAGACGACGCGACGCGCCCCGCTTCTCGCACCTCTTCGAGACATCCGCGGACGTTGCTCCGAGATAAATCGCTGCCGACAGACAAGCTCGGGTTGCCCAGCGCAGCGTCGGCTTGGGCGAAAGTTTATTGACGTCTCCAACCGGGGCGGGATAATCGTGCGAAACTTTACCTCCATTGTCTTAACGGCTTCTTAATACGACCGTGATCCAAGAAGTCAGCGTCCTTCGCGACACGAGCGAGGAGAGGTCGGAGCACGAGGTGTCAGATGTCACGGCTGCCTCGTCTCATTTGCAAACAAAACGCGTCGAGCGGCGAAAACGTCCCTCCTCGTCGAACCCACGGACGGATCTTCCTCGGGGCGCTACGTTCCGCACGCTTCCCGACGCCTCATAATCGCGTCCACGTTAGGGGCAATCGCATCTAGGATGTGCAGGTTAATCAATTTTTCTAAGTTAAATAAATATTTACTCCACAGAACCGTTTCTGTATACGGCGCTTGCACAATGTTGCGCTGCATTAAACGCCGCGTTTCAGAGCGTGCCAGAGCGCATATTTAAGATCAAAACGCGGCCGTTCAATTCTGAGAGATTCGACCATCTGATGCGTACAATATCGGGTCTGTGAGGCCCGAATAAATATTCGATCGCTCGTCAATTTTCGCAAAGAGTCCGGGACAATTTCGAAACGGTGTAAATCTCTTGGCAGATCTTGATTTTATTGCGCCGTCGTCTTACAGTTCAAACTTTGCTACATCTCAATAATTTTGCTATATCTCGGATAACAAATGTTCCCAAGAAAATTGATTTTCAACAAAGTTATAACAGTTCAAAGTCGCTCAGGACTCTGACAGATCCATACTATGTGTCGAAAATATAATCGTACGCGGCTGGTTAAGATTCATACATGTTGTGTATAAATGTTACGTATATAATCATCATTTGCGAGATCATCATATATATATGCTTAAGAGGATTTTACTTAAACCAAAAGTCACAGAAAAAAATATTTTTAAAGTTAGAGCAATTTCGTTAATTTGTCTACAAGTTTTGTTCTTAATAGAAATTTCTTCTAGTAAGAAGATATTGTACTTCAAATAAGTATATATATTGCTCTTAATTCCCAATTAACAGTCCGCTTAGAAGAGGAATACTCTTTCGGGAAGAGTTTGTACTTGCAATATAGGATTACAGGAAATGGAACGCCTACTGTAACTTCATTTTTTAGGTATTAGAGTATGTTCCTTTTGCTTTTAGAAGAATCCTCTTAAGGCCACACACACAGGGTGTATTTGACGCAAAGCGTCGTATACTTCGTATACATACAGGTCAAATTTGAAGACAAAATTCACCTAACATTTTGCAAACAACCACGCAAAATTTTGAGTCATTAACTCAAGAAACTTGGCGAATGATAACACGCGATAAGTTGTGATGGCGGCGCCTGCCTGTTTGTAGATCAGGTGAAATTGAGCGAACAATCTCTACCATTCCTCTACCATTCACGTGGGACACAGTTTCAAGTTTCGGGGACGACCGTGCTAGGCGCGCTGCGGCGGTCTCATCGGGATTACACGTGCCGCAGTTCCTGTCAAATGTCTCGATCGTCATCCGTCCCAATCGGTATCTGTCCACCTATCTGTCTATCGGCCGCGGACACGATTTACCGTGCTTCATGCGCGCGTACGCACTCACGTCTGCCGCTCGTTGCACCGACCGGCAGCTGCACATGGGGCCCTAAGTCCCGCGCATAATGATACATCGCGCCGGACATGAAAGTTATAAGCTTTAATTCGAGGCTCGCGCGATTCACCGTGCCTCGGTGACCGTATATCGATCGCCAATTTGCTATGCAGATCGAAAGGCCTTTCGGTGCGCTCCCCGACGCAGCCCCTGCAATCTTCTTCCCCCTGTCCCCTCTTCTCCATCCTTCTCCTCCTCCTCCTTCTCTTTCTCGTCCCCTTCTCCTCCTCCTCTAACCCTTTACACCCCACCTCTCTCTCTCTCTCTCCCCCCCTCTTTCTCACTGCCTCCCTTTCTTTCTTTCTCTTTTCTCGTCGCTCTCGCCTCTCGCGCTCCCACGTGAAGACGGCGGGGCTGTGCAGAAATAGAATAAGCGAGGATTAAGGTAGTCGCTATCTCAGCGATAAGATTACACGCGACTCCCTCCGAATCGCTAAGACAACTAGCAGCGTGCGAGCGCGTTTCGTGCTGCTCGCCATCCCGCCGCCGCCGCCGCCACTCGCATGTGAACTACTCCCGCGAAAGACTCACATCGCCGGCCGATACCAGCCGATGTGTCTTCTATATGAGGACGGATACACGTCAGAGTTGTGATTCTCCATCGAGCTGCAATTTCGTTCTCCGGTCTGCGGTGGTCGACTGATGGGATATTTCGTGTCGTCGTGAACTGATATGCACTCCGTGTAATAACCCGAGAATTTTGGTGTGTCGACGGCGCAGCTTCGGTGAATTCCACACTCGGGGGCTGGAGAGCGAGGCTCCGAGTGTGTTTACATTGTACGTTCTATTATTGCGGGTCCCACAGTTCGGCGAAATTAAACGTCGTGCTCGGACGTATCGGCTGAAATTAAATGTCAGTCGGTAATTCCGAGTAATGTTTACGGCAATGACTCGCGAAGAAATTTGTTGCGTCACTGTTCGCGACGACGTATCTGTTATTTGCTGACTGCCTCTCGCAGTGCCCGCGCCATCGACACAATAACTTAATGCCGAAACGACCCCCGAGATACGCTGTCGTGCTATTGAGAAGTGTAAAAACCCGCGTTATCAGCTGGACTTTAACAGACGTGGCGCGGCGCGTTCTCTCTCTTTCGCGTTTGGCAGATTATATCGATTCGTACGCGCGAATTGATCGAAAAAACACGATGTTTTCTCTGAATCGTAGGACTAAAGCTTGATCTACAATGTGTTATTTGCTTCCTGTTTCTTTTTCTTTATCTCCTGCTGACTCAAACTTTAATCCTTAAATCAAAAGAAGACAGAGAACAAGAAACAGGAAAGTAAAGAGCCATTGTAGATAAGCCTTAGTTCAGATCTATAATGTGCTCTTTGCTTCCTGTCTCTATCTCTTTCTGACTCAAATCTAAATCTGAAACTTTAGCTTAAAAAAGATAGAGAAAACGAAGGAAACATTAAGCAGATACGACAGGAAGCGAAGAGCACATCAAGTAGATTAAGCTTAAAATATACGTTTGTTTTTGCGTTTTTCCTGCGAAGCGCAACCGAATCTTCCACCACGTCGCGATCCTAAATTCACTCGGAGGGAGACGCTTGCTTTCGCGGCATGCGATTAAGTTCCGAGGAGCAATTTTGTTCCCGTCGGGAATATTCGTCATCGACGGAGGCTGCGTTGTCGAAACCGCGAGCTGGTTCGTGCCTCGACGAGTTTCGCGTTTCGTTTATTCCGCGCGCCGGCGAAACGAACTTCCTCCCTTCGCCTTCGACGCGGGCCAACGAATCGCGGCGGAGTCGATGCTTGTTCGAATCGATTCTGCGGCAGAAAGCGTATCTCCCACGACGGCGGGGAGTGGGAAGGAGGAAGAGGAAGAGGAGGAGGAGAAGGTGGAGGTGGCAGGAGAATATGATGGCTCGATATCGCGATTTTTGCCGATTCGACGGACGCGGGACGATCGAACGTGAAGTAATCTCTCTTGTGGCACGGCGCCGCAATTAGGAAATCCATTTGGCGTAATTGCGCGAACGACCACTCTCGGTGCTAGCTACCGCGCTTAATCAAACGGCCATCCGCTTCGCTATTTACCTGCACAGGGCGTTTCATGGGGCTCGCAGTCGCGCACGTGTGTGTGCGTGCCTCTTCGTGTATTTGATATCGATCGTTCTTCGCGAAGAATAACAACGGAGAATAAAAAAAATTCTATCGTGAATCGAGAAACATGCGCGTCGGTGTAAGAGTCGCATTCTTCGATAGAACGTGGATTTCGAATGCATCTAAGGTGACCAGGCGTCCCCAGTTTTTCCGGGTTTTCATCCCGCATTCGTCCCGGTCTTTATTCCCATTCATGGGATTTATAAAATCTCTTAAAAAAAGAAAGAATTTTCCTAAGAAAATTTACAATTCTGGCAGCGGCTTAGCTTCGTCTTCTCAATTTGAAATAAGAATAGCAGTTTTATCGTAGCGATAATTCCTACTTGTACCTAGCAGTTTTTGATTGTTGAATTATTTCTCATATATGTATATATATATATATATATATATATATATAAAATTTTCAATGATTTCCTTGTCCTCCCCCTCGCTCCACATACTAGTAAAATATCCAATATTTGAGATTTGGAAAATCTGGTCACCTTAAGCAATCTCGACTTTTGAATCTAACGTTGTGTTTCACTGTAAGACCTTCGTGACATGAAAAATATTATCTACGGTGTATATCTGTTAGCGGAATTTCTGGTATGGCTTAATTTGTAGTTAGGTTATTTTCTTGAGCGTTTCTCTTCTTGTTGCTTCCATCACGTCGTGACACTTTGTCCTCATTTCAAGATATTGACTTAATATTGAGAATCTGGAAGTCACTAAGAAAGCGCCGAGAGAAAGAACGGTTCAATTTGCCTGGTGACTTGTTAATCGGATAACTTGGAAAATTTGTAGCCGAACAAGTACAATCTCATTCTCAGCGGAATCCTCTTATTTGCGGCCTTTCTCCAAAGACTCTTCCAAGACTAAAAGAAAACAATTTTGAAACGCAAAGAAAAATAACTCAAATTGCAAGATACTATTTCTTGTAATCCTATAATTTAAACGAAAACTTTTACCAAAAGAGTATTTTTCGTATGATGTAATGAGAAAATCGGAAATCTGCTAGATATTATTCTAATTTTTTCTCTTTCAAATTAAGAGGAATACGTTTATTTGAAGCAGAACGTTTTTTTGCTAAAAAAGAATCTAAAATTAAATTAAAATTTCGAACTAAGAACTTGTATTGGAGACAGAAAATGATGTGACTTTAAGAAAATATTGTGCTTAGAATACTTTCCTTTTGTTCCTTTTAAACGAATATTCTCGAGACGATATATAAGACGATCCTGCTGAGAATAAGATTATCTTTTTCGATTTACAGTATTAAGTATCGAGATTGAAGAGAACAGTAAAAGTTATCTCTGAAGTTGTAGAGATATACTTCAAAGGGGCGAGAGATGGCCGCATAGTATCATGCAAACTTCTTGCCTCTTGACTGCAATCATCGTTTTGAGAAGCCGTGTGTCACTTGAGAATCATGCGGCCGTCGCGTGTCAAATCGGCTGATGCGCGCGAAACTCCGCGGAAATCGCGCGAAACGGTCCGTTCGATGAAACGCGTTCTCAAGGATCGATTAGACGCGTATCTGCGATCTTGATGGTCAATCGTTGTCGGCCCATGAGGGGCCATAACGGCGATAACAAAGCCGAGACGGTGGCGATCGTTAACGTTCGTAATGACGGCCGATTAGCGATTTAACGAGCGCAGATCGGCAGTCACGGCTCGCCGCGGCTGCGATTGCACACACAACGAGAGAGCTGCATCTTTTTTTTTTTTTCTCTTTCTCTCTCTCTCTTTCTCTTTGTTCCTTTCGACTCGCAGACGTGGGACTTTACTTTCGGAGAGAAGAGAGAAAGGGTGATAACACAAAAACCGATAGAGTATCGATCGGTACACGCGCTCGCGGCCATTCGGTTTCCTCAATATGAGATATCATACATCCGTGAGCCGGATGACTCATAAGAAGTAGTAGCAAAACTGGAGCACTTGAACATATCTGTTTGTGGTGAAAGAGATCTTAAAGGAGAACGTGCACGTTGCACACGCGAACGACGGGATGAAAGAAAATTTCAGAGGCGGCTAAAAACGTCGAGAGGGGATAGTAAATCCAACGCGATAGTTAATCCCCCGCGGTTCGCGGAACATTTCGTAAAGTGGGTATTAACTGTCTTGTTTTTATTTCTCACACTCTTTTGACGTCACGAGTCACGTGTTGAATAACTGCAGTCATTCTTTTACGAGTTACCTGGTGATAAAAAAATTTCACTAATATTAATTATTTTTTATTTCGCGGATTCATGATGAACAGACTCTCCCGACTCACTTCTTTGGGGAATTGTTAAATATGTGTATATTCTCACAGATCTCATGATTTGTACAAGTGAAACAGGAGTCATCCTTTCTTCTTTCGAACTCAAAGCGAGATATTGCAAAATAATAATAATTTTTTCATGCAGGATTGCGAGTAATTAATTATTAAGTACAATTTTATTTATTATTAAGTTCAGTTGTCGATTTCCCTCGCTCACATCAATCGTTAATTGAATGATTTAGTTAGTCTTCAACTTGTTGAAATCGGTCGTCGATTAAACACTTTTCATCAATTTTGTTCGAATCAGTCGCCAATTAGTCGAACTGAAATGTCGCTCAAGTCGGCTATTAAATTGAGAAAAATTTAATTGATATCTTTACAACTCTGCGCGTTTCGCCTATCGCTCACGTTTTGTCGCTCGGCTTAGTTTCCCGGCGGGATACTCGTTCCGCGCGATTTCGAATGTACGCCCACGAAAATCCGACGATGTCGACGCGTAATGATCGGTCATTATGCTAATCAGAATCCACGCGCGCGCGAGAGGGCATATCTCGCGCGCGACGATACGCCTCGCGAATTGTCACCTGCGCGCGAGTGCGGTGTGAGAAAGAAGTCGTGGCGCAAGTCGTGCTCGCGAGAGGAGGCACGACATGCAAATCGCGCCTTCGAAGGCGGTCGTAATTGGCGATGTTGATTTTTCGAGACGCTCAATATACGCGGTCGCGAGCGTTCGCGACCGCAAACGTCGCGAAAGGCTGTGTTTTGTATTGTTAGTCTAATGATTCGGCCGGATCGTAGTTAGTAAGTGTACAATGTCACCGATAGAGTCTCTCTCGGGCGAGACATATTTGACCTTTGTGAGGCAGGATGCGACGGCGAGAAGGAAAGGCTTGGGGAGTTACTTCACATGTGGCGTTCGTCGCGATTCGTAGCTCGTACTATCAAATTGTACTTCGGAAAGAGCCGTTTTGTTCAATTTTTATTTTTTATGCATGCTAAGAATTTCTTTGCAAATCTTCCCGAAAAGTTTCCCGAGCTAAATTAAATTCGCTGGTTCGTTTGTCTTTGTCGTTATGATATTAACACTTCCAGCTCATCTTTATTCAAAATTTCTAATTTTGTTCAACATGTTCGCTATCAACGAACCATGTATGTGTGATAGCAATAAAGTTTCTTTTTATATCCACGTAAGCAAACCAAGCATGTTTCACATAGTTACATAAAAATAAATACAACCTGGTCTGTAAGGAGAATTTTCTAAATTAATCGTGGTAAGGGAACGAGTTAATCAACACAATAAACACAGTTATATAATAAACGTAGTATAGTCTCTCGAAATGTTTGAAAATTCTAAAACTTTTGCATCTAAAAGCTGAAAAAATGATCTCTTCTACATCCAAGATATCGACATATCAAAATATAGCGATAGTTTGTCGAAGAATAAAATATTGTCGGTCTCTAGTCCCATAGACGTCAAACTAAAAAATTGCAGTTGATCCTAGGTGATTCAGTGAAGCCTTAGGGAGGAGAATGCGCAGCTTGGCAAGAAGACAGAAGCGTTAGAAATTCGCGTTGATGGAAAAACTGAAACTGTAGATTATCATCTGACCACCAGCACGAATTCTACTTTCCTATTAAGTTGTGAATTCTTCCTCAGAATCAGTGCTATCCACGCAATGGTCCATACAAGATGTACTGGGAGTAAAGTTAAAGGCGTTACAGGCTATTATTTCCAAAACTAAGCGAAATATGACATTTTTGTTTTCTATCAACCGTTTGGTAATCAAAGACAGCATCACTTAATGAAGCTATTTTTTCTCCAGGTGGAGTCGTTAAGATACATTCAAGGACATTTAAATTTGTTAATTCTTGTCAACACAATGGCCTGCAATATCTTTAACTTTACATCCTGTATAAGCACTTTCCAGATCATACACGATGGAAAACTATCTGAAAGCTATCTAATCAATTCTTTCCAACGTCTTACGGCAGTCATCGTGCCGACAACACTTGTCAGCCTAACTCAAGCGTGCGAGAAGTCCATCGACCTGTCGCGAATTCGACCATCGGCGCATAAAAGAGACGCGCCTCGTCGAGAATTACGAACGGCCGTGGCGAACACGTCAGCGTGTCTTACGCGCGCGCATAATCGTATGAGCCGGCGAGCGGGCACACGGAGGCGTGTGAATCCTCCTCTAATTAATTCTCCGAGCGGGCCGATAATGGGGCCACGAGCGAGCGAACAGGCGAGCGTAGTGCCGCGTAGGTGGCCCGAACGGAGTTTCTTCATCGGCGCGCGCGCGCGTGCAGGTGTAGCCTTCGCGTAACTAACGCCCGGATAGCTTTCGACGATATTTTATACGGGCTGTCCTCCGTCGATGCCCGCGCGCGCCCGAGAGATCCGTGGAAAGTAAACGCTTGCGTAAATCCGCCCGACCCGGTCCGTCTCCCTCTCCCTCGCGTCTGGTCTCCCCCGTGTCCCAAGGCGACTCGTGTCGTCGATTCTAAAATGTTCACCTCAGTGAGTAGAGCAGGCTGCTGCTGTTGCTGCTGTTGTTGTTGCTGCTGCTGCTGCTGCTGCTGCTGCTGCTGCTGCAGGCTGCGACCTGTGCTCGGGCGCAGAAGCGAATTTCGCTCCGGCGCTTTAGCGTCCTACGCGAAATTCTTCCAGCATCGTGGACACCGCGCTGGAATACACTCGGCTTGCTCGCGAAAGCGCCGTTTATTATCGCTGGAAAATGTACGATGTATTAACTACTGCGCGACGCAATTCGATACGGACGCGACACGTGCGCGCCCGCGACAAGAAGAGAGGAAAACGCTTTCAGGCGACGACGCCGCGGCGCAAAGTCGTTCCGACCTCCCTCTCTATTTATCTCCATATCTCTCTCTCTCTCTCTCTCTCTCTCTCTCTCTCTCTCTCTCTCTGTCTTTTTTTCTTTCTCTTTCTCACACTCTATACATAATAGCACGTGAATGCACTTTTGTTCTTCTTTATTTTATAACAATCATGGGAAAATCGATACGATCGTCGGTTTTCATGGCGATTGATATAATCACACACTTTACGTGACTAATCTGTGATTGGAACAATACAACACGATTGCACGCACATACACACAGAAAAATGCGTACTGCATGCAAATAAGTATTATATCACTACATACAAGTATTTCATCAATTTATATACCCGCAAATCTGTCACAAGTTTATCGTGAGCATCCCACTTATTTGAAATACATTCTGAATCCTCGTGAGTTCAGCGTTTCGATCAGGAATATTAAATTAAAACGAAAATGCAGTTTGTACTACATAGAGCCGTATCAATTTTTTGGTAGAGTCTGATAAAATCTTTGTAAAAAGAAGTGCTACTTTTGAATATACGATAATGAGCCCTTCTCAAATTTGTGATGAATATATTTGAAAACTTTTCTCAAGAAGATATTGCTGAAGATGATCATAACGCTAGACAACCAAGTAGTCATTTCTGGTCGTTTTCATTCTTTGAAATGACAAAAGAGACAAAAGGGACTCCGAGATCTTCTGACTGTGCACCGAAAACCTCCTTCATCCTGACAGAGCATTCAGTTCAATCTTGTCCCTTACACGAGAAACAGAATGCCAACTTAAAAGTAGAAACGGCCAAGCGTGACTATTCAGTGTTTCTAGTGTTAAAAGAGGGAAAGTAAACGGACGCTTCTCTTAGCAGCGCGGAGAACGATACTTGCCTGTTCGTACATTCAGATACATCATAATGCTAATACTCCGTGTCAACCTATTAACCTATTAACGAACTCCGCGCCATCCCCGAGCCACGGCGTGACGTTGGTCGTCCCGGCCGCGAAGCGAAGCAGTATAGATGCCCCGAGCGCGGGGGTTGGAGTCGTTAATCACACCGTGAAGCTTAACCGGGCGCGCGTGCCCGGGTGGGTGAGAGCGAGGGTCGCGCGAGGATAATACGGAGGGTTGGTTTCACCGACCTTGACCGTGGAATCCACCCCCCGTCCTCCTTTGCGCCGCCACCATCCTCTACCGCCACCTCCACCACCTCCACGCCCGGCACGGGGTTGCACAGGTCGGTTGGGTTCCACGGCACGTTGCACACGGCTGTACGCGCCCCGGTGTCGTCTCGTCGCTCCTCCACTCTCGTTGGAAATCAATATCGCTCTCTTCTCGTGCAACGGTAGAAGCTG
>NW_022639552.1:1038181-1089172 GCF_010583005.1 Odontomachus brunneus | reverse complement strand
CGCACATTCGCGAGCGCAGGTGCCAGCCGAGCTGCGCTAGTCGGATTTCAAGCGTAGGTATCCGGTGAAGTGTAGGTAGATAGGTAGGTGGGTAGGTAGATAGGTACACGCGTACGCACGCACGTATTCGCGTGCACGTGGTGGACGACGCGCACCTAGGCATCTCGGAGTTGACTCCTCGCGGATCTACGACGCGCTCTCGCCCGCACGAATCCCGAGTTTTCGCAATATACGCGGACGACGGCGACGTTTTGTTCGTCCCTAGCGGCTACAAGCGCGCTTAACTGACTGCGAATTAAAATTCCAGGATATAAGCGATTGCTTACGACGATTAATCGCACCCCTGCTGCTACGCGCGCCGCTCTATCTCTCTCTCTTTCTGTCTGCCTTCCCCGCTGTCTGTCTCTTTCTCTCTCTCCCTCTCTCTCTCTTTCTCTTTCTCGCTGTTTCTCTGTCTCTCGCTTTCTGCGCGTACACATGGACATATCGGCGCGTCGTCGACGGCCGGCCAGGAGACGGTGCTCTTTTATTTTCAGTATGGAACGATTCTTCGGAGCGTTTTCGAGCGTCGGGGTCCGGGACATATATCGGCGCGTTCGCCGCATCGGGTTTCGATAAATCTCGTCGCGTCTCTTTTACCGCGAGTCCCGGTCACGCAGCGTCGCTCGCGTCCTGGAGTCGCGAGAACCGGACGCGAGAAATACAAACGTCCGTTGGACCGGCTCTCTTTGCTCTCTCTCTCTCTCTCTCTCTCTTTCTCTCTCTTCGTCTCGGTAATTCGTGCGCGTCAAGCATCGGCATGAATGGCCAAGGGGGGTCCAGGGGGGATGAGAATTTGCTTTGCGCGCAACGTACCTCCTCCCGTGCGCGACTCGTTTACCCGCACTTGCTAGATGTTTAATAAACGTGCAAACTGCTGGATACGCGGTGCCAACTAAGAGTTCAAATTATGCGCGTCACGCTCACCGGAAAGTATCCCCGTATTTTATATTTCTTGCATTCTCCCACGAGAAAGAGAGAGAGAGAGAGAGAGAGAGAGAGAGAGAGAGAGAGAGAGAGAGAGAGAGGCTTGCACGGAGTATTCTGGTTCGCGACGGAAAATATCGCAATTACGTCGCCTCGCGGCTATTTTGAATAATTACACGCGGCAGACTTATGAAGTCAGACCGAAGTATCGTGATACGGGGGGAGGGGAGAGGAAAGCATCCGTGAAACGCGATTGAAGTCCGCTGAGGAATATTACTTTTACGGTGCATATCACTCGAGGAATGCTACTTATTAATATTGGCGACACACACCCACGCGATCGTATCTAGGTGGACATGTCTCTGTGTGTTCTAAATCTTAAGAGAGTGTCGACTCTTTTACAACCGTCTCGTGCATATCGCCAATAATTTAGTAGCATATCATCGGCAATCAATAGAAATTGGCGTTTATCGTGTGACTGGATAGCTTGAATGCACTTCACGATTATCGGATCCTTCTTGGCTTGACGCACCTCAACTGCCAGATGTGACACGACCAGAGCCACGTGAAGTCACCCGCTGTCAACGCTTTCCTCGCTCAGGTCGGCCGATTGCTATCCCATAACTCGCGTGTCGTCGAATCGGGGTGCGCAAAATTCCCGGCGCGACGCTGTAACGTGGAATTGCGGTACAGCTACGACCGTAGCAGCTGGGAATTAATAAGCATGTGAAATGCCAACGAGCTTACTCAGACACAACAAACGAACGTAAACCGGCGAAAGTATCGTATCGGCGGCGGCGGTGGCGGCGCTCCGCGACCAGACCTGACGGGGAAGCCGCGTGCGCGTAGCCGGCGAAAATTACGGCGCAGTATATTCGCGATACGGAACTGGTAACGCTTAGCGCGCAAACGGCTACAAATGTTACGACGAGTCGTGTTATGAAGTACACCCGCGTTATAAACCGTGCGCGTTCGTCTGCTACGAGCAATATCTAATCCGGATACATTACTGAGAAGCGTTACGACCGGGGCGGTATTTCGTGCTAATGGATCTCGGTCTTCTCGCGCGCGCGGGACCCCGGATTACTTTGTAAAGACGGCGACGTGACAGTCCGCGCGGGGGTTCTTTACAGCCTGCTCGCCGAACAGATATTCTCCATTATAGTCTTAAAACAGTTTTATCTCTCCGACATTATTAACCTTAATTACACTGACACGACATTTTTATTTAATTTATTAGGTTGGTAAGCGTCAATCTCTTCTTCCCTTCCTCTCCTACGTAGTAACTCGTGCTCTTATCGATTTTACGAGCTTCCCTCGGATCTGCGAGTGACATTAAGAACAGGCGATATCTGATTCTCAATGGATCGTCTCGATCGATCCATCTGTTTTAATAATGCCAAGCGCATTTTTAATCCTGAGTGATGTGGCTACTTGATTTTCGCGTGGAATTAACATTGAATGGGACTTTATATCCGATCAGAGTCAACATGTGCTCGCGATAGTCTCACACAATGACTTCTCATTCGCGTAAAACGAATAACTTGTCGAGTAGCTTTAGGGTAAGCTAAGTGTAGTGTTAAATAAAAAAGCAAAAGTAACAGCGATTTTTCTAAATTGACAGAATTGAGACTGGAAATCGATCAAATCGCGATTAAAATTAGCCAACTTGACGAGATGGCCCCAAGAGAGACAGAGAGAAAGAGAGAGAGAGAGAGAAAGAGCGACGTGATATATTCGCGAGACAGACATATATTCCGGGACAGGCGACCGATCGTATCTGTCGACGTTTCATGCCGGCGTCGCGATGTGTAACACTCCCACCAGCGCGAACGCGCGACGGATTTAACGGAGTAATTAACGCCCACACGCGTCTCTCCGAGCCAGAGCCGAGTGAGCGATTGACTTCGCCGCGAAGATTCGTCGTCGCCGTCTTTCTTTTTCTTCTTCTTCTTTTTCTCTCTCTCTCTCTCTCTCTCTCTCTCTCTCTTTCTTTCCCGGCAGCGGTACCCGCGACACGACGCGGGACGGGACGTGACGTGGCGTATCGTCGCGATTTCCGGCGGGCCGCGCGAATTTTTCGCTACTATCCGCCGGCTGGCCGGATCGTTAATTGCCGGCGACGCGACACGGAGGTACCGCTTTGTCGCGAGCCGCGCGCCGACGAACGAAATCGACGTTCTCGTCCGAGACAAGCCACACATGTTTACTGTTAATTGGTCGGCCGGTGAATTTGCATTTTAATCGGCCGGCAGTCCGAGGCGGCCGGGCGCGCTTCGCGCGTAAATCATGTTTTGAAAAAGTTTCCGAAGCGACGGCGGCGCGCGGGTGCGAGAACAAACAAACCGACCCATTGCCGCGGCAATTTGACGACCGATCGGCGGAGCATCGATTGTGTCCGCGCGCGCGGGAACGGCAATAACCGCCTCGATTACGTCGCGTCTCGTTAACGCGCTTTCGGCCGCAGTCGTGATGTTCGCGTTTCACGCGATAACCCGCCTTTAACGCGCTAGCCTTATCGTGCGATTAGTCCGCTGACGACAATATGCACAGTAAGCGCGCCGCTTTGTGGTGGGTCTCGATTCTGTATTTCCGCACGTTTCCTTATATTTTGCGTACGTTTGTGTGTGTACACGTGGTGTTTATAAGTATCTTACGATGTTCTCTATATAGTGGAAAACATCCAGTAGCCAGAATCTTGTCTGTTTTCGGCATTTTCATGATATTATCAAATATTAAGGTCCATGGGAATTTACAAGAAAATAAGTAAACAAATAATCGATAAATAATGAATAAATGCCCATATATCTTCTTCTTCTTCTTAATTGTGATCCGGAATTCCTATTCAATTAGTCCCAGCTCATTAGCTGGGACTAATGCGCCCATACAGCTTGATATTTGATAAGATCCGAGCAAGAGTGTCGAAAACTCGCGAGGTAATAAGATAATTCGGAGATAACGTTATAGTTTGTTTTTCATATAAATTTCTCTTTCATTATGTTCCTACACGGAGAGAAGAAAATAAACCTAACACGACAATAGTGGTAGTAGAATTTAATAAGAAAAAATAATGGTTTCCTTCATTATAATTTATAGCAATCATTTATTGTAATTACATGTGATTACGTAATTATGTGTGTATCATTACTATATATGACGTGTGATTATAGTCCAAATATATCAAACCTTTTTCTCTTAGTATAGTAGTACAGAAATAAGAATATAAGTAGCACATCGAAAAAATAAAAGGATAACCGATTACTGCAGAACGTCGATCTATTCCTCGGCTATACAATTCTATGGCAGTTTTTACTATAACATTTTTTTCGTAATAATGTTTACTATTTCTTCTCCATATATTTTTACTATTCATATTTCATAATAATTTTTACTATAAAATTTTCTCCGCAGTAATTTTTGCAATTTCCTCTACATAGTACTTTCCATACATTTCTCTAGTAATATTTTCTATTTGCTTCATATCGTAATTTCTACTATAAAATTCTCGTCCTTTACTGGATGTGTTCTATCTCTTCCCGTGCGCATATGCCACTGTTCGCATTGAGCCCGCGGAGGAGTCTCTATGTTATTTTCGCAGTCTCTACATGCGCGAGATTATTGTGCTCGCGATGTGTCGACGCGTTGTCGCGCTTCGAATTATTTGCGGCCGTCGATTCCGGGTTATTGCGCAGCGCGCTTGCGCGACCGGATTTGCATGAACGTCGCTGTTTATCGCCGTTAAAATTGCTTTCTTCTAACGTCCCGCGAGTTCTCTCCACGGAAGATAATCGACGATAATATCGCGGCGTGAAGATCCTCGATGTGTGTGCGTGTTTGTGCTTTTTTCGTCGGTTGCTCGACTTGTTGACTTGAGCGGTGAAAGCTCGCGAAAGCTTCCCACCCGCGTCGACCCGTATTCGCGCTCCGGGAATTCGCGATGTTTATATAGGTCAGGAGATGCGCGTGGCGCCTATCGATCGACCCAGGGATACGAGTTCAAGGTCGCGCATCTCGTTTCAGAGAGGCTGCGCCGTTCTCTCGCGTACAGGAACGTCCACTGTCGTTCGCGCGCTGTGCACGCGAGAGCTCGTCAGATCCTCGTCGGACTTTTCAAACTGAACGTCTCGCCGCCGCTCGCGCGTTGTTGCATCGACACATTTGATCGGCGCGGGAAAAATAGGCCGCGCGACGCGAGACGGGTGCTATTGTTTTAATATTGAAAGAGAAAGGGAGAGAAAGAGAAACTGAGAAAAAAAAGTTTAATATTTGTAACTGTATAATGACATAGAGAGATAATTTCTATAAATTATGATCAAAGTAACAATTTTTTATTAAATTCTATCATAATGTTAGTGTGAGAATATAACCTCTGCTTGTCACTACTATTTTATTACAAAAATGTGGTCGAGGTAAAAAGTTAATTTCAGTTAAATCAACCACTTCTTTCAGTGTGTATTTTCACGTTGCCGCGCAGAAGAAAGTAATACTCCTCTTCTTGTATTAAAAAAAAATACATATATATATAATACTTGACATGAAACGAATTAGACTAAACGACGTGGAGCAAGTTGGATAAACGGAATTTAAAAAGAAAAGTAATAGAGTCCCGGAAATATTAAACGCGTAGATGTGGGGAATTAGAAGGTAATCGTCGAAACTGGTCGAAACTGAGGCGAGATCGGGTCGTGGGAAATCGTGTACGCGCATGCGAGCTGCACAATCGCGCAGTTTCGATTTACCCCTATGCGTTTTCGCGATAGTAGATCCACAGCCGGTGATTGCGCGGCACGGGAAATAATAGGCAGAGTGACGAGTCAGTGCGCTTCTCCAGCCGCGCGCGCGAATAAAGTTCCCTTTTCCAGTCAATATTTGCGCACATTTTGGTGTAGCATCTGACGAGGTTTCGCACGCACAGGTAATGTTGATATTATATTCAGCGGCACAATGTCGCGTGTTTTATCCGCAGACAGCGCGGATCTTCTCTCGCACGTTTACACCGCCGCCGCCGGTGTTTAACGTCTTTCATAATTCACACAGGACTTTTTCTCTAACGCAGCACGCACATTTCGCGTATACGCTAGTTATTCTTGCGCAATATTTCGGCAAATATGCATAACTAGTTTTGCCGGCAGTCAAATACGAACGCGACTCTCGGCTTCCCGAAATATTCGATTTTGCGCGACGCTCGTAATAAATTCATACTCCGTGGTGGAAACTCGTGTTTTCGCGACATTCTGTGCGATAAGAAGTCGAGAAATATCGGAGAACACTGTAGACTTTCAAGTAACGAACTTATATCGGTCCGAATGTTCTGCGCCAGTCGCTAAATCTTTTTTCGAAGCTGCTCGATTCCACACACGGAGAAAATATCGCAGTAAAAATTACAAGGAAAATTTTGTAATTTCTTGAACTTCTTAGTATAAAATTATTGCAATTACGTGAATGTTTTTCATATCGTATACCAGATGGATTGTGAAATTTACTGTTTTTATAGTAACTTGTACTACAATTTCCTCGTAATTTTTACTACCTTATTTTCTCCGTGCACATAATAGTTATGCTTCTCAACACTTAAACACATTATCAACTGTTTCATTGAACGTAAAAATATGCAATTTCTATTTTTATTTGTTTTTATCATAAGTGCATGGGAAGAACAATTTTGTTAATGTAAATGAATTTTCTGTTATCTGGGAACCAGATGAAAAAACTCGATTGTAGGAACAGAAAAATTCCTGTGAGAAGTCTTTACTTAGCCAATTTCTTTCAGTTATCTGAACCGAGTTTTAACGCAGCCGGATGCTTTTGGTCAGCAACAAAGATATTATTTCTCGTCAGCGAGTTTTTCGACTAGTCTCCATTTAGTTGCGCGAAATTTTTGTTCCGTGTGACTCATGGCTAAAATCCGACGACACAGATGGGTGAAGTTAGCATATCGATAGTTTTTAGATAGATTAGAATTCGCTAGTTCCGATTAGAGGTCTTTAATTATAATTAGATAGTTCTGATATTAGAAGTTCAGTTTTTTTAATTAAAATTCGATATTTCTAATTAGAGGTCTAACCTCTTTTTCGAAGGAGTGCTTTTATATTAATTAAAAGAGTTTCAGCGATAAATATTATATTAAAGAAAAAAAATATTTATAAATTATTGGCTACCAATAACATAATTTTACTTATACTATATATATATATATATATATATATATATATATATATATGTTTATAGCCTGAGAAAGAGATATTTGTCAAATAAAAAAATATACATTTCCTTAATCCTTCGCTTTTCATCAATGCAATTAATACCAAAGTTCCTGATAGAAATAAAGGTGGAGTTGGACCTCATTTTTTAAGTTGTTACTTTAATAGTATTTATCGCCGGAAGTTTTTTGATAAACATACAAGAACTCTTGTATTCCGAGAGAAAGTTGAAACTCTAATCTGAACTATCGGATACTAAAGTTAGAGTGCTAATTTCTCTCTCGCACATTCAGAGAAAAAGTCTTCTTGCTAATTTGATAAAATACCGGTACCCGTGACAAATAGTTTGTTGATACGGGATAAGTGCTCCTTAGTGAAAACAAATGATTCGTTACTTTCAATTTGCGACTGTAAGCAACGCTTCTGTAACGGAGGCATGAGTAACGCGACTCAAATGGACGAGAACAAATGTGATTTATATCTCAGGCAATGTATGTTTGTTAAAATGACAAATGACGCGAGGTGATTTGCAACGATAACTGTTCGATCTGTCTCCCTAACGAATGGCCAACGTGCTAACGAATTGAATAATAATTAAATCTGTTATCAGAACTGATAACCGGTTTACGTCCGATCAGCGTTTTTCGCGAGTTTCCATCGAAAATCAAGGATACCTTGACGAGATTACGTAACGTCAGGTGTTCCTTTCCGTGAAGATACCGCGCGATCATTTACGCACGCGAGAAGGCTATCTCAAATCGATAATAGGGCAAAAAAAGCCACGGACTTTCGCGTCTACTCGTTGCGCGGAAGCGATGCAACGAAGGATTAAGCGCGCATACATCGAAATGCACCGATTTCAGTCACTTAGCGATAACACTCGGTTCCCGCTCGAGGCTTTAATCTCCGGCCGCCGTCGTCCTCGTTTTCCTTCGCCTCTCTCGTCATCCCTCTCCCTCCCTCGCCCGGTTCCCTTCGTCTTGCGGTCGCTCGCTTCCGCAACCGTTGCTGCTGAACGATCGCCGGCGCTAGGAAAACGATCATTCTCTATGGTCGAACAGGTAGCTGGGTTGGGCCTGGGTCGTTAAGTAGATGCACGTACCAGCCGCGCGATCGCGAAGTCGCCAAAGTGCTCGGCTACCGGAATTAACGAGTTAAGGAGTCGAGCTCTTCATCCACCTTTCGCCTTTCTTCGGTTTTTGTGCGTGAGATATCGGAGGAAACTTTGAAACGTGATCAACGTGAAGAAGCGACAGTTACACTGACGATCTTCCATATTTACCGTCAACATACGCAGATAAATGTTCAATGATAAATGTTGAGAGAGATAACATCGGAGAAATGGAAACTATTTATTCGGTGGATAACGATAACGTGCATTTACTTAAGTCTAAATTCCTTCATTTGAATAGAATAAACAGTTGCTCTCGTGAAGAGCTAAGCTCTTAAGAAAATGTATATTTTCTCATTTGAAAAATATTTTGTATACTAGTGTAAGTAGATATACATATGTTATCAGTCCCCAATATATAATTATTTTTTATTTCTTGGATACTTGTTATTTATTATGATATATGTGTATTTATTATGATAAATCTATGTTTAATACTTCTTATAATTAAATGCTATATTTAGTAATTCCTCTCTCGCGCTCTTATCGAAATGTCGCGATTAATAATGCGATTTAATAATATATGCTTGTAATCCATTATTTTAGCTGTTCATTGCAGTAATGTTATTAACGCTGCAACAACAGTAGCTTTATCAAAAGTAAACACAAACTGCTAAAATTGTCTTGCAATTGATATTGCAAGGGAAAATTTACATACGCGTGTCAAGTTATCGATCAGGATTTAACATTGATGTCTTAAATCGCGTTATAAGATGTACCGACACTCGCAGCCGAGAAGATCGGGCGGGTAATCGACATTAAAATACACACCGGACGTGAGAGGAGAGATAGAGCACAAGAGAGAGAGAAAATTAATCGATCGAGCAACGTCCACTTCTAATCTCCGCTTCTTCGCGAGGTGCCAGCTAACAGGTATCCGTCCGGGAGGAAACGCACCGAGATATCGATACCCGACCACGCGCCCCCAGGATCGATGATGAGGTACGTAGGTACGTGTACCTCCGCCTCATCCCGCGCTCACGTATTCGCGGCTCGTATATACACAGAAGCGGCTCTTATCGCAGATCGGATCGCCGTCCTCTTCTCCTCACGGCAGCTTCGCGTTTGACGTCCCGAGGCTCTCGGTCAGTGGTTCCCAAAGGATCTCGCGCGAGGTAAAAGTATCACAACGCCTGGATACGTACTCGCAACTCTGGGCACTCTTATCTCTCAGAAAAATGGTCTTGTGTCAATCATAGCGAAAATTATCTAGATGGAATTAGCTAAGGTGTATAAATGACCAACAGACACTGCGATATCTTATATATTTTGTGTATTTAATCGATGACAGATGACAGACAGAATTTCAGTCTGAATCATTTGTGAAATTTTGCATGAAAATCTCTCTCTCTCTCTTTCTCTCTTTTGTGTGTGTGTGTATGTGTGTGTGTGTGTGTGTGTGTGTGTGTGTGACGCCTGTCCAAGTTAAAGCTCCAGTTACACTTTTTTATAGAAATTAACTATAGTAGAAAAGTATGACTGGCAAAAAAGACAAACGAATATATAATCGTCAGAGCTAAATTTGCTTGCATATTTCGCTAAAATGCCGCTACTATAAATTACGCACCACGCATATTGTTTTTAGCAGATCCAAAAAATAGTGATAAATCTTAACTGTGACATTTAAAGTTTTACCTGGATAAACAGAAACAGCAAAACATTTTTTGAGAGGTTTTTTGAGTAACTTTAGCCTTTTAATATGAATATTTAAACTGTCAACATGGGATATATATATTATTTATTTATTTGTTTATGGAATTATGTAAAATAAATAATTTTGGATTTTCCAAGTAAAATTAAACGATTATATTTTTATGTTCCAATTTGACAAAACAATGTATGGCACCATTTTTATCTGTGATATTTTGCCATGCTTCGCAAAATGAAATTTCGTCCAAACGCGCAAATCTAGGCATCTTTGAATTATCGAATCCTTGAAGTCTCTGATTAGAGATGAACTGGTCCCATTCGAGATCATGAAACACGTTGGATCTTAATATTTGCATCGTCGCGTTATTGCGCCTTCAGATCTCTCTGCAATTTTCCGTTCTCATATTATTGGGCCTCTATGCTCGCGGATTTTGGCATCGCCTCGCGATGCGAAAATACATGCAAATCTCCGTACTGCCAGCTAAATACCACAATCCGCCCTGGCCCCCACAGACCGATACATCGCGATCTGCCGAATCTTCTAAATCCGATAAATCCTCCAGCCGCGCGGGGGAGTAATGGCCGCGTTGGCGCCTAGTCGGGAATCTCTTCCGGTACATCCACCCTTGAGCTTCCACTGACATTAATTTTCTATCTCCGGCGTTGGACGGAGAAAAAAAAGCGGCGTCATTAAATGTCAAACGCCGGGCCGAGTTACATGTGGCTCAGGTGCGTGCAATCCCGTCGCGCGTTCAAGGCTCGCCCGTTACACCTGTTACGTGTTGGGCTTCTCGGGCTCCTCTCCTCTCTCCCCTACCCCTCATTTGTAGGCGCTCGGTACTCTCCCTTCCTCCTTCTCTCTTTCTCTTTCTCTTTCTGTCTCTCCCCCCGCGTCTCAAACTTCTTATTTGTTGGCGCGGCTGCTCCTAAACGCTCTCGCTTCTGATCGCTTCTCTCGCCGCTCTTTCGGGACCGCACGGTAATAAATTCTCCGCGTCGTGCTACCACTTTCTCGCTCCTCCTCGCCCGTCGACTTTTCTTCCCGCCGTTTCTTCCGCCCGGCCGCGGTCTATTGTGCTCCATCGACTTTAAAGAGACCTCGGAATCCTATCTGACGAGGGTTCAATCGCGGACGCAACGAGACGTCTCCCGTTAAAGTGCCTGCTCGCGTTTCTGCCCGATTCGCCCGATACTTGCCTGACGATAAGGAATTCATTTCGTGATTGAGCATTTGCATTTCGCACTACGTGGATATCGTTCAGAAAGATGTCGCGCGTTAAACAGCATTGAGGATCGTACTCCGATGCTAGACAAGTCAGACTTGACTCGACTGCGAATCATTTCTGTATCCGCATTACAGTTATCAAAGATAAAGGAAACTGCATTTGAAAATAGGATAATTTGCAATTGTCATGCGGAAAGATATCCTATAATTACATAATGTGTAAAAGAGACTGGAGTTAGATGTTCCATGTGTCTCAGAATCTCGAAGATACAATCTCTCAAACAACAAATTTTTATAATTTTATAAATGAAAGTTGTTTTTATTATCCGAAACAGAGTACATTCGCAGGAAACTTCATTAAATCAGTTTCTTCGATTTTTCAACTGTAATATCATTCTGATCTTAAAGAATTCAGGAAAAAATATCTGTGTCCTAAAAAGACTATTTTCCCACTTTATATCCACTGTGTGTGTGTGTCTTTTTCAAGATAAATATTAAAAAAGCACACGAGCAACATACCACCGCTGGGACTATCTAGACTCTGTCTTCCCTATACGTGTGCGATATATTTTTATATGGAACAATATATGAGAATATTAGTCGATCTTACTAACATCACTGTTCGTCAATTTGTTAATATAACATTTAAGAGACAGAGAATGAAACGTATAAATAATTATCACACGACCGTACTGCCAGATATAGAACCTGCTGTTGCGACGAGAAAACAAGTTTGCCCCTGTTCCGCGTCTCTTTCAAGCAAACGAGAGCACACAAGATGCTTCTCATCGGCGATCAGACCCGAATTGTTTCCCGTTGATCTCTCAGCGAACCGGCGACCATCATAGATCAAGATAATCCGACGTTAACGTCTGAGACGAGCGAGCGATGGTCGCGGATCTGTGCCAAGGAGCCGATTATTTAGCGAGAAACGGCGCGACTATCGGCCCGATCTCGGCCGAGATTGTCGGGCGACCACCAGCGCGCGTACTAATGACGTGGATTATAACCCGTTATTATATAAACGTCCCGCACCGTTAAAGCTTTTCAGTTGTCGTTTGATGCCGCGCGCGTCCCAAAGCTGCATTCCCAACGGGAGCGAGGGCGCGTCGACGCGCGCGATCCAACGCATAATTTCGGGCCCGATCACGTGCGAGAAACATCCAATATTGACTCGGCTGTGCAAACACCTGAAATATTTAGGCGTTCGAGTGTACTAGCGTCCGAAAATCCTGGTATTCAAATATCCGGATGGTCAAACACCCAGATGTTTAAACAAACCGCCGAAATTAGCTGGTCCGAACGTCTCAGATGGACTACTTATTCCGGTATAGAAGAGAAGCCTCGTAGGTATACGAGGTATATCGCAGGTCCTAATTTGTATGTATCGCGGTAATAAAGATGTATTCCTCTCGTCAGGACACGAAACGTTGCTTACTGTGTGAACAAAATCCAATGTAAAATAAAAATGCCGACGCCTAGACACGTACACGGAGGGCAATGCTAGTTTCTTTTTTCTTTATGAATTTCTCTTAATTTTACCGTGTTTCTGTAGTGATGTAGGATAGGCTATCAGTAAGGCCTGTCTTACTAAGGAACATAGCAAGTTTTCTAATAGCACATTTCACTTCTCAACATACAAATAGCGCACGATGAAAAAAGCTCGGATGTCTTAACATGAGGTTTGGTCGTAACGGACAAACCGACGTGTTTCGGTTGAAGGAAACGAGATTCTTAGGACCAAATTTGGGTAATTACGAGCCACCTGCTACGTTATCGAAGTCTACAGCTTTTGATTGGGAGTGCGCGGCATTTTTTGCGCCACGTGTGTCTTTCCCCACAACACTAGTCTTTGATCTTTCCGACTATTCGAGTGCTACTCCAAGACTTATTGGTCTATTAAAGTCGTACGGTTATACAGGGTGTACCGGATCAAGCGAAGAATTACTTAGAGGCGTACTCTTTCAAGAATTTTGAGTCGAATCTCCGTCAGGGAAAAGATGGAATTGATCGGACCTCTTTAATTCTCAAGATTAGATTCCTCGCATGTACACATTTTCGATGAAGTACTCAGCAAAAGACTAAGTTGAAATTTCATCGAATAACAAGAATATCCATTCACGTATTCGTCATTCAATATTCACGAACATTTATAATTAATTTTTATTGATTAATATCACCAATACATCTTAATTCGAGTAAATGTAATTCGATAAAAAGAGTACTCCTTTTGAATCTGCTCGGAAATTTCGATGTTTTCTCCTAAGTCTTGCAAAGTTCTTCACGCGAATAACGCGTTAAAACGTGCGAAATCATCACTTCTTATCTTAAGAGAGTATTCTAGTTTAAAAGGTCGCCAAAAAGATATCTTTCCGAAATTTCTTGTAGCGAAATAAACGAACTAATAATGTTAGATTTTGCATATTTTTTAAGCCTTACTTTAAAAATATATATTTTATTGTCTAACTGACAAAAATGCTCTTCTTTTGTATATTTTGGTCATGTTGTTATTATTTGAAAATTTCCTCAAAATATTGTTGGTATTTTATTAAAAAAAATCTTTCAAATATATATAATATTTGTTTTAATTCAAAGCCGCACTTCTCCTGAATAAGAAAATCTTTCGTTTTTGCGCTTTAGCTATCTACGAGAGCCACAATTACTTGCATTATTCGTATGCATTTTTTTTTTTACGAACTCCTGGTGACCAGGATATAAAAGATTAGCTACTTGGACAATAAAAATGTATTCTTGAAAAGAATATGCTTTATTTGACATTACTCAATTTTTCGTTTTCCTACAAAAAATTCCGGAGAAATACTTTTTTTTTCGACCTTCCAAACCAGAATAGCCCCTTAAGTGCTGCCATTTTACATCGTTAGAGTAGCCCCACGATGCTCCTTCTTTTTTCCTGGCATTGTGCCTCATGCTATCATTATTTCAATTTATACCCATGTTGGCCGCGTAGGAAAGTCTGGCGCGAATATGGCGCGCCAGGTGTCCTCCTCGAAAGAGTAGCTACGGATTCGATACAGGTCGCGAATCCGGACACTTTCGGGCCGCGGTGATTAATTTTAATTGGCCCATCTGTCCCGCCGCCGCGTCGTATACTTCGCCTTTGGAATATCCGCCTTAAGGATGTCTTTATCGATCGTGATTTACGCACGGCGATCCCTCTTTAATCGGATTCGCATATGTAAAGTCCCTCGCATATACTAACGGACGTAGATTATTGGCGTGATAGAGGCAAAGTTTTTGCTCTTTTCTTTCCTCCTTTAGCTTTATCTCCTTCTCTCTGGCGTCTGTCGACACTCGAAAATGCCGTATAATTTCACCCGGGTTCTTATTCGAAATAACTGATCTCCCGTCCGTACATTCATGTCCATTATTGGTTGTACAGATGTCAATTTTGTTGTATCGGTTATATCTTCTGGAAAGGGACGGACGTTTCATTGGCACGCCTGATTAGAGACATTTTCGAATGAGAAAGTATTATCTTCGACTACGCATTGATACATTCAGGCAATTTTATCGACATCCTTTCGATCTTCATACTTAGCTGACTATTTTTTATATGTGATGTGTTCAAATGGGCTAACCCATGACACGTTTTTTCCTCCAGATACGTCATCACTTTACATCATCAGACCACTTAAAAAATTTAATCTCATTCTTAGCAGAATCCTACTTATACACTGAGAAAAAAAATACTTAAAAATTTATTTGCGGGATACAAAGTTTATCTCTGTATAATTCTGAGTAATTTTTGAGAAATAAACTTTTTCATCCCACAAATCAATTTCCAAATATTTTTTCTCAATCTTCAGGAGGATTTTTTTAACGCCAAAAGGAAAATATCTAATAAAAATTTTAGTTGCAAGGTGCTATTTGTAATCCCTATGTTCCAAGTAAAAATTTTTACTTTTCTAGTAAAGTGGACTGCTATATCGGGGAAATCTATTATTCTAACTTTTATTCTTCAGAATTAAAAAGAGTACGTTTGCTTGCTGAAGTTGAATGCTTTCTTATGCGCTTATGAAAGATTTAATAGGAAAGAAGACTTGTGTGTATGTGTGTGTGTGTGAGAAGGAATATCTAAGAAATAAAAAAATATCTATTCTTGATGGGTACTATACATAATAAAGCATATTTACTTGTGCTAATATAAAATATCTTTAAATATGAGAAAATATAAGTTTTCATAAAACTTTAGGAAAATCTTAGATTTTATAAAAGTTATCTTTCTCTCCCGTTTATTCTATATAAATAATAAAATTTAAATTTAAATGGAAATATATGTTATTTGTGTACTCACCAAATAAATATTTACCGTATTTAGGTATTTTTTCTCTGAGTGCACTCTGTAGATAAAAGAACTTCCTTTCATTTCAAGATTATATTTAGAATATTTCTTTTTTTTATTTTAAAAGAATTCTCGTGAAGCTATATATAAGAGAATTCTGGTAAGGATAAGATTATATTTTTCTGAGTGAATAGCCTCGCGTATCGTCGTCATCTTTTTCACACAAGTGCTGTTGGATTTTGCTTTATCGTCGTCGAATCGAGATAACGTCAGGTCTCACAGGCAGATATGCAACTTTGGCGTTTTAACGCCCGTGAAAGTTATCTCATTTATTGGTCAGATGACCGAACATTCTATCGTTCCGCCTTTTGACAGTATAACAAGGAATGATCTTTTTCGGCCATTTCCTCTTCCGTTCGTATCTCCGTGGAGATTATCACCTTTGGCCACGAGAAAAACGGACGAGATACCGTCTTCTGTGCTTCCGGACGTCTTCTGCCGACCGCGTATTTCCTTGATAAAACCGCCCTCTCTCTTTCTTTCTCCTTCCTTCTTTCTCTCCCGCATAGAATTAAGCTCTAATCTCTGAAGGGAAGCGGCTAACCGACGCGGAAGTCGCTCTTGCTACGCTCTCAAAATTGCGCTATGGAAAGTACGCCGGGGAATAAAATATATATGCATCATTTGGATTTCCCTCGCACCTCGATACAACACGTTCGAGGCAATACGATGAACCGGGAGACGTTGAATTTCACGCGCGGAAAGGATCCCGTTAACTGCCACGAGCACGCTCGTCTTGCAGACGTTCAACGAACACGCGCGCGACTCTGCAATTAATCCCTCCTTTGTGAAAAATCGAATCGTCATCTGTGGCGATCACCAGTCTCATTGTTGTTCTTGACGTGATCGCGTGACACTTCGTAATGTTACTCGCAAATTTTTAGAGAAAGAAACGATTGAAACGATAAAGTCGGCGATCAAAGAAGTACTGTGTCCACCGAACAGATTACGACAATACCTCGTGTTGATGACACAGAAGAATGCATGCTGCATTCAAATAAATTTGTTACTTATTTCAAGAGCTCATCACATAAGCATCACATTCATTCCAGGTACTTTCTGAATTTTAGCGAGTTTAATATTTCGATCGGGAATATTAAATGAAAACAATTCGGTTTGCTCACTACATAGAATCAATTTTTTCTTTGATAAAGTTTTATAATATTCTTGCAAAAAGAATATATATTCCTCTTTTAAATACATGATAATAAGCTGTTCTCAAGTTTGTGATGAGCATATTTTAAGACTGTCAAGAAAATATTCTTTGTTGAAGATAATCATTATCCAAAAGAATGCAACTGAGTAATCAGTTCTTTTCTTTGTAATAGAACGATATTTTTCTGGAACTTTAAAATAGTCCAAATAACGCATGCATTTTTTGTTTATAATTGATATTGTAAAATTGACAAGAGAAAATAAAGATTTTTTCTCTTTCGTTGCAGTAAAATGATATTTTTCTGTATGTTCATTAAAGGGCCACTCAATAATTACGTCAAGCCACAGAATGTTACACATATTCTGTATCTGAATTGTTATATATCTAAAAATATTATATTTTATAAAAATAATTTAATTAAAATCTTAATTTTGAAATATATTAATTTTTTTTGAAAGTATAACTTTTACTAATTAAAATTATAAAAAATGTAATTAATTTGATATCATGTCCAAAAATTATTTGCATTTTAGGAAGAGATAGTAACGCTATTTAATAATTACTACTCGCAATATGACTATAAACTATTTTTTCTTTTTTAATGTGAGAGAGATGATTCCACGTAATATTAGAAGAGAATCCAAATTTTGCGACGAAGTGTGACGAAGGGAAGAGAGAGATGGGATAAAAAATATTCAAATTTTACGTGACATAATTTTTGAATAGTCCCTCAATCTCTCTTTCTTTATCTATCTCTCTCTCGTTACAGCAACTATACAAATTCGTTCAGTCTACTAAAAACGTTCACTTGAACGAATTCTGCCTCATTGACATTGCTTCTTTTTCTCAGTGCACTGAGATAAAAGAACTGAGATAAAAGAGAAGATACTGAATTATAGATAAAGACGTCGAATGAATAACGCAAATACGACGGGGACAGTTCTTACTAATTTCTGAGATTACAAGCGGCGACTCGAATCGCTGTGTTTATGAGGGTTTACACGTGCGTGTCGTGCTGTCGAGTCGTATCTCACCTCAAATTGATTCGTCGAAGTTAATCGTTCGGTTCGCATCAAATCTAAAGTTTTTTCTTTCTTTCCTTGCTTCCTTTCTTTCTTTCTTTCTGTCAACGTATTTCGATACGTTCGCGGCGCTTTCCCTTCTTAATTATGGCTTCCGTCGCGCTGTTGCGCTTGTTCACCTGCCCGACGGAATTAGTGGGCTAATTACGCGGAGCGACGCAGTCACCGGTAGTGATCGGCTCTGTTTCTTTGGTAGTGCGGCTCCTCAAACCGTTTTCGTCCCACGTCCCCTCGTGCGCCGCGCGGCACAATCCCCCTCCCCCCTGCCTACGAATTCCTGGATTCCTTGTCTTGGTATTTACGACGAAAGTCCATCTAAGAAAATCGTAAAGACCTCGGTCTACTTCGTCTCTGATAGATAAGAGTAAGAACGATAGTTTTTGAGGAAACGACAAGGCAGGAACAGTCGTTTTTACTTTCCTCGCGAACGTGAATAACGCGTTCATTTGATTTTTGTGGTACGTTTGCCTAACTATATAACACGCTATTTTAATTTAATTTTTTACTTTAAGAATGTGTGTGTGACCGACAATACATATTTGTGTTTTCCGTCCGTGACAATTCAAAGTGTATCGTTTAGTCGCGAAGATATGAATTGCATCTCGAATTATATGTCGATATATTATGATATCTCACCGTTTTAATATCGCATCGTCTGTTACGTGATATTATCGGTATAAATGTATGATGGCCTATAATCTATTGATATTGTTAATATTCGATACATTCCATTCGCATTCACCGAGATATTCTTGCTGTGAAAATAGAAGCCGGATTAGTTATTCCAGTTTAATTACAGTAGAATAGAATATTTGTATGTTGGATAACGAAGTTTTCGTCGCGCGGATGTTTTTCGCTTCGCGCGATTGGAGAATATATCTGCACTTCGCAACACGGAAAAATCGATAGAGAGAGATACGCGACAAACGGCAGCGCGTCAAAACAAATATTTATCGTTTCCTCTGGCGAGCTTTAAGTAACAAACGACTGTCGCGATTACGCGTCGCGACGACCGTAGAATGTAAATCGGAACTCGAGTCGCGAGTGTCGTCACGATGCGCCACAAAATATGAATATTGTATGCCGTATAGCGCGCGACCAGTGTAGACTTATACATTTAGAAAGTCGCAGAAATCTTTAAGACGATCAATAAATCGCGAGATCTGTGAAGACTAGAATAATCTGCGCGATTTAGTCTCGATAAAGAACGGAAACGTCTTGGCGGTCGTTGTATCTTCAAGTCGTTCAAACTGACATCGTACTTCCACGATGTCACTCTCTGAAGAAGATGCCAGAGTGAATGACAAACGCCAGAAATGTCAATAACGTAGAGGCGATCGTCAGTAACGCGATCATACTGTCCTTTTCGTATTTTTTGTACAGTGGATTGTAAAATGATTTAGACACAAGGAAGTTGGGAGCGATTATAACTGAACCACCAAGCGTAGCATTTCAGTGAGGAATGCACTAATTGTACCTTAGAAAATAGTATCTGATGCATGATGCAGGAAGTGCGCTTAAATATCTTTTGTTGAAAGTCGCGTTTACGTCGTGAGCTGCAGAAATTGTGGTTTGATTTACAGAGATTCCGCGAGATTTGTTTGTTTTCCGCAATACCGCGCAAGAAGAAAAGGGAGGGAGAGGGGGAGGGAAAGAGAGAGAGAGAGAGAGAGAGAAAGAGTCAGAGAGAGAGAGAGTCACACAGAGAGAGAATTCCGCTTGAGATGAGTTCCTCGAGACCGCAACTCGGCAGTCAGGGTGAAGTGTTCGCGCGATGCAACGAAGTCAAAGTGACAAGGAGCCTATTCTAGGTTTAATGCACCTGCGACTACGGTTTTACGACCGGCCGGGAGATCGACGCCTCCTCGCGAAAATAGAATGTCATTTAGGACATTGTCGCGGGCCTCCATGCGCGCGAGCGAGGAGGACACGAAGACGCAAGGGAAAAGAGAGAAAGCCGCCGGCACGGAGAGTGGCAGTAAGTGATTTAGAAAACGGTGTCCGCCAACGCGCAAAAGCGCGTACGCAATTTCAGAGTTAAAGCTCGCTCCACAGCAACGTTGATGTCTCGTCGTTTCCCGACGTGCCGTCGTGAAGGAGACGGGCAAACTCTTCCCTTGAAGATCGACTCCTACGAGCATCCGTAGATAAGTGAATATATGAGAAATAATAGAAAACGATATATCCTCTTCTAAGTTTCTTTGGCAGAATATACACGGAGAGAATATACTAGTCTTTCTTCATATAAATTAATTTCAATTTTACTATGTTTCTCTAATGGTGCAGGAATAGACTGTCGGTAAGATCTACACGGTCCCTATTACTCTATCCTGTTAAAGAACATAGTAAATTTCACTAGAAAAATAGCAAATAATCTAATACTCTAATCACATTTTAGTTTCTGAAATATATGATATAAGAGATTATCACATTATGTGACAGAAAAAATATCTAGAAATAATAAAAGATATATATATATATATATATATATATATATATATATAATAAGAAATTAAAAAAAGTATATATAATAAAAAATAAAATAAAAAGACATTTTTTATTTATATTTATATTATTTAATATCATCAAATCTAATAATACTTTCATTTCGATTAATCGCAGAGAGAGAGAGAGAGAGAGAGAGAGAGACGACTTCTTTAAATTCTTGTCATTAAAATAATTGACAATTGCCATTCCTAATTATTAGCATATATATTCTCGGTTAATGCTTCATTTTTCGCGTGTCTTATCGCAATATGTCGCACTGTGCGAATGACTTAAGATTCGCATACACCGCGCCGGTACGAAGCGATGTGGACTTCTAAAACGTGAAGAGATCGACGCTAATGTCTTTTGTTTGTCCCCCATGGAATTCTGACGGAGTGAGTGGCTCATTTGCAATTTCGCCCGCACGAAAACAACTAAGTTGTAAGAGATCTCGAGAATCACCGCGGAAACTCTCCGGGCATTTGCATCGGCGTCACGCACGTTTCTCCACCGTCATCCCGCGCGTCCTTTCGCGCGAATCGGAAAAGCAACCGCCGACAGAAATGAGAAATTATCTGTGGTTCTCGGGGAGAAAAGGAACGAAGAGAAGAGAGAGAGAGAGAGAGAGAGAGAATCTTCTCACTGAGAGAAACCCTCAGACATCGGAAAGATAAAACGCTGCGATTACGTTGAAAGAGAAAAACGCGATAACTATTCTCGATTCGTCATGTTGGAAAAGCTAGAAGGGAAAGCTGTCGCCTGCTTCTTCTTCCCCCTCTTCTGTGCCTTCGACGTCCATCCCATTAATTCTGGAACGAAGTGTCCAGGCAGGAAGGAGAGGAGGAGACGAAGAAGCAAGAGGAGAAGAGAGAGGAGTCCTTCGGGAGAGGACGACGTCGACAGCGTCGCGTGGGGCCGCCATTACGTGGCCCCGCGGAACGGCCGTAATATCTCGCGGGGCCTCCGCGGAAGGCCGTAACGCAATAATGTGCCGACTTTATGCGACAATTATCGCAAGGGCTCATGGCGCGGAGAGACGGCGAAACCGCCGGCGAGATCCCATTAACCGGCCATAGTGGGCGCCCCAGCGTGTGGCACCTGTCCGGAATCGCGTATCTTCCCTCTTCTCCTCTCCTCTGCGCTCTCTCGCCCCCGCCGCGTTCACCTGGCCCTCGTTCTCGTGCAGCCACGTACCTGTGCCGTTAGGACACCTCTCCGTCGGGACCTTTCCCCGAAGAAGTCGACTATTAGAGTGCGCCCGTCGCGACGTAAAAAAGACCTCCCACTGATCATCGTGCCCTGATTATCTCGCCTCTATTCACGTGGTGATTGTGCCATGTATTCTTCAGAGACTTCTGGCTTGGACAAATATTTTAGCGTGCAAGAGAGAAAGAGAGAGGAAGAGATAGTTTCGACATTTTCTCGTTCAGGCTTTATGAATATTTGCGTTTTAAATCGCTTCAATAGTTCTGAGGAACAGTTCGTGAATTCGGTATCTTTGGAGGAATGTATCTCGAATACCTCATTCTGGTTGAAGCGTTGCGCTACCGAGGGGACCCAAAGTGGATCGAAATGTTTGATGTACGCCGACAGTTCTTGAATTATCGATTACTGGCGCATCTGCGATTCAAGGCTTTTCGCTTGTGATCGATTTTGTTAACTATCTAGAACTCTGAGTTTCTAAGGGATTTCCGATTCGAGAAAGGATACAAAATTTTTCGTGAACATCTCTTTGCGATGTTAAACTTCCGTTTAAAGAAATTAATATTTTTCTTTATCGGTGACGCGACGTCAATTATGAATATTCGAGTGATGAATTATGATGAGTGGGGTAAATAGTACTGTTATATTATTAATATAATATATATGTAATTTTTTTAATATAATATAAAATATTCTGTTAAAAATTATTACTTAACTAAACGATTTATATATTAATAATTAATAATAAATTATATTATTATATTATTATATATAATAAATTATTATTTAATATACAGTTAATATGACGGTTACCATAATGGTTTATGAATAATAAATAAATATAATAAATCATTTGATTCTACAAAAAGATAAACTGGAGAGAACGGATAAATTTGACCCGGTTGGAAGTCTCCGTTGTCAACTGGACTCGTGCAAGACGAACAGGGCGTCAATCGCACCGGTAATTAAACGGCACGAATTAGTCACCCGTCTTTCACGCGGAAAAGTATCACCGAGAAATCACAGACGCGCCGACGTAATAACCGTGACTACCGTGCAAATTATTCTGTCTGGTACGCGTCCGTGCGATAGACCATATCAAACTGATAATTATCGACCTCGATCGGCGGTGATAGCGGGTGCCGTTCGCAAAACCGCGACAATCTCACCGGTCTACGTGGCGTTTATCGCGAATTCGCGCGGTCCCTGTCGCGACGAGTTCTTACGTGGACGAACTTCTTCCCCGAAAGAGCGGTTCTTCCACTGCGAGCAGAATGTGCCGAATAGAATAAAATGCAGTAGAGAGTAAACCTAACTGTGAGATCGTTCAGAAAGACATATAAGATTCATACTATATTGCACATGTCATTGCAGTATTTGTAATGTTTTTCTACGCTATGCACGCAAAAGTAATAATAATAATAATGAATGTAAGATATAATACTCATATTTTATTTTATTAATATCAATATTCTAATTAGTTTACATTAATATTGATATCTCGATTGTTATATTGCACGCATAGTATGACACGGGGATTATCTTTCTCTTTCCCAAGAGTGTCCCCATAGAGACTATTGCGCTTTCGCACACGTGTACCGCTGCGGCGATATTTTTACTTTCCACAATAGATACTTTACTATACACAATAGATACTTTACTATACACAATAGATGTTTTTACTTTCCACGTATCTATAGTTTCATTGCAACGCGCAAGCAGAGCTCTTAAGAAAAATGTTAACACTTTTATGGAAGTAACTTTTTCTCCATACAGGCGTCAACATTTTTTTGAAGCGGCCTGTATCATAAGAATCTTTATAAGCGACTCGTTACCAATGACTCTGCTCCATCGCGCGGGAAAAATGATTTCCCCATTGTGTAGAAATGCCGTTATACTAATGCCTTATTATTACGTTCGCTCTCGCACGAGTGACATATATTAGAGTGACGATTATCGCGATTCATCGACGCAGATAATCGGTTGTCGCTCGCGTATCGATAATTACGCGGCGCGCAAAGCGGCAACAAAGTCATCGGCGAGTAATACACGTCGCGATATCTTACTGTCGCAATATTTAGTTCTGTTCGCGAAGAGATACGGGCGTGTGCATGGTGCGACGGGAGCTTAACGAGATGCTACTTTTCGAGAATTTAACTCTAGAACTCTAAATATCACAAAGTGAACATGGACAAATTTTTGTCATAACTTCCTCACAATTTCCGGGAAAATGATCGCGCGCGAAATTCGATCCTTTTTTTTTTTTAATCCGTACATAAAACACAGAAGAGGAGTATGAATTTATTAATATTTTTGCGATTCAATAAAGTTGAAAATATTATAATAAAAAAACGAAACACATGTTTTTAAGAACGGTTTGGAAAGTTGGTCTGGCTGAATTTCACTCGTGTTCAGCGTTCCAGGGTTTAATCTGTTGCAGCCAGATGTTCCCCCCGTTGTGGGTTTCGCGCTGAAGCGCGTATTAACCGCCAGACACACCGACGAATCAATCAACATACGAATATATGAAATTACAGCCGCGCCCGATACGTTTCTCGAGTTAACGAGCGACTAATGCAGGAGAAGCAAGCCCATCTAATGTTTCCCCAAAAATTCCTTCTTAATGACTTCTTTCTTAATGACCTTCGCTTTAGCTGTTATCTGCTGCTGCTAATGTGAAAGACTTTATCGCCTCGAGTCACGAGGCCGCGATTTGAAATGAGGTGTTCGAAATTCACAAGAGACGACATCTCCCCGAAGAGTGACGGAATGCCAGACAGAGACTGGCGGAATTAAACACGAATTTCAAGTCAACGAATTTACCTTGTACGAGTTCGACTTGTCGATTGGTGCAGAGTCCGAGAATATCGAGGCAGATTAAGCCGCGAGATAAACGAAAGAACCTGCGAAAATACTTTAACACCAAAAACGCCGACAATTAACAACCCATTTCTGTCAGCCATCAGAGTGGCAGGTTTTTGAGAAGATACGTATAAGAGGAAAAGAGTGTGTTGATTTACTCTTGTTAATTTTATTCGACATTAATTAAGACTATAACGTACACCGTTATAAATTCAAGTACTTTCGATAAGAAAGGACGTAAACCCGCCATTTTGACCGCTTTGGTAATTGTACACATGGCAAAATGTTATTTCACCGTAAGGAAGATTCAGTACGTATTGGTAAATGCATTGCTACATTGTGAGAAATTATTCGATGAGAAATTAACAAATGGATATTTCCGATCGAAATATCAATAAATTTTGGTATCCGATCAAGAAACATCTAATGAGAAATACCGGTTCATAATTTTTTGATCGGTTTATCTGATGAAATACCATTATGATCAGAAGTATTCGATTAAATTTAATCATATATTTTCATCTGACATAAAAATTCATCGATATTTTGGTCAGAGATATCCGTTTGTTAATTTTTTATAGGATAATTTCTTTCAGTGTACGTGTTTACTAACACACGTAAATACATTAGAGTCAATTAACATCATAGAACCTCAATAGAGCTTGTGCTGTTAGCTATTGTACTGGCGTGAAGAAGATTGAATCTGTTCGTTCAGATTTCCGCTCAAACGAATCTTGCGTCAATTTTCCACGCGGACGCTCGACGCTCAGCATGTAATGGCGCTTTTAGTGCCCGCAAACGAGTAGCCGCGCGATACGATACGATACAATACGATTACGGATATGGATACGCCGCGGAAGTTGCCTGCAGAATTCTCCCCGCGATCGCAGACCGGAGATGAAAGCGGGCGCGTTTTATCGTGCGTAATAAATCGTTGGTATTAACGAGTCGCGGGCGCGCGGGCGAGATGAAAGTCCAGCGAGTATCGAGAGAAGACCGTTAATCGGCCCGTCTCATTTCAGCAAAAGTATATCGCCCGCGTCGGCACAAGGACGCGATAAAAAAAAAAGGGGAAAGAAAAGAGAAAAGCTTCTTTGTCGCGCCAGCCGCGCATTCGTCAAAGTCCTCGTAATTATTTTTGATAAATGAACGAGCGCCGTTTAGCCGGTCATTCCGTGTGAGCGGCTTTTCGAGACACGCGGAGCGATTCCGGTGATTTTCGTCGGCGACGTGGACCGAACGTAATTAAAAATGTGTCATCGTTATTAACGATCGATACGAACGGTCTGCTCTCGCTCGGATCGAAGGTGCCGGGTAGGTGCCGTGGGCGCGTGGAAGGTGAAAGCCCGGCGATTAAAACGAGTTAATACGCGGTAATTAAATCGACGGGCTGTAAAACCGCGATCGAGAGAGACGCGCGTCCCTTTAATTGCGTCGTCCGCGTAAGGGCGCGTCGTGCTGTTTCCCTCTTTGGCTTCGTGCGCGCGCGCGTGCAGTGTCGGCAAAAGATTTATTAGTTTTAAGTGGAAGCACATACACGTTTAAAAATAGCATATTCTCAGTGCAATATTTTGCACTCTTTATTAATGAAAATTATGTTCGAATAATGAGAACGCAGACTTTTCTTCGTTAAATTATATAAAATGTATTTTTATGACTAACACCTATCTTAGTTTAACGCTTCGTGATCTGATTCGAAGATTAACATGTCAAGATATTTTCCAAACGAGAATGTCCTTTTTCTCTGTGTGTGAAAGTGAGAAACGAGGATCCTTGTAAGAGGAGTCAAACGAAGACGTGAGAGGGAAGTCACACAGTCGGATGCACTCCGAGGTATTCGCTTAATATTCATCGGGGAGCCGGTCTCCGTATTACGCCAGTCGCGAGGGAGAGTCCTACGTCCCGAACGGTTCCATTTGTCTTCCGCGTTACTTGTTTTCCGAAATTAGTCGCATAAATCAGTTTCCGTTGTGCATCGTTCCGCGGCGAGAAATGCTTCTGCGGCTCGAGAGCGCAGAAGAGGAATAGGAAGGAGCGATGAGAGGAAGACACACGACGAGCTATTCTAGAAGTCGTGTCGCGCAGTGCGCGATTTTCTCATCCCTTTTCGCGCGTTGCCTGCAACATTCAATCTCGGTCTGTAACGGCCTGTAACAACGAAACCCTTAACCCTCACGCGACATCAATTACGGTAAATGACGAAAAACGAATAAAGTTAACGCCGGGACTTGCGATTTAATTCGATTCGTTTAATTGACGCGCGCCAGTCCGAGTGTTTTTTTCTGCTTTTGCTGATTACCGTAATCGCGTGGAAATTAATGAAGAACTCGAGTGCAGAAGAACGAATGTGATTAAACGTCGGGTTTTGCGATTTAATTCAATTTAAACTTAAGGATGTATCTCGAAAATCAAATGCGGAAATTTTGAGAGTATTAATCTGCATCGCGCATCTGACACGAACATTTAAAATTTAAAAATATCTAAAAGAAATATTTATTCAATGGACACTAATAACATATTTACTTGTACTAATATACATATTTTTATATTGAGAAAAAATTTCTCTCAAATGAAAAAATTTATGTTTTCCTAAAACTGTTATTTTCTATGAAAGCAATTGCTTATTTCACTTAAACAAAAGAAATTAAATTTAAGTAAATGTGTTATTAGTACCCACCGAATAAATATTTTCTCTCGCAATGTACAGCAAATATTAATATATTTTTTAATTTCCAATGTGACTTTTTGCAAAGACTAAATGCACCTTTAATACGTAGTATGCTATTTCAAATGTTCTGTTTGCGTCCTGAGAGGTTTATCGTAATCATATGAAAATAAATGAAGAGCGCGAGTGCAAGGAATGACGATATAGGGACGAAATAGAGTAGCGTAATAGAGTGGCGCACGCGGCTATACGTTCACGGTTTCTCTATTTATGTCGCAAGAAGATGAAAAGTATAGCGACAATATATTTCGTCAGGCGAAGGTACATCGCATTTATTCGCGTTGCGCGAGACGCGAAAGAGAAGGCGGCTCCCCGACTTCAGCGCGGGGTACGATAAATTTTATTCAAGCTCGTCATTAATTATTCATCGCGTCGTATATTCCTTTTTTGTCCCTGCCATGCGCGTTACTTCCTCATTAACTCGTTTTCAAGTAACTACATCCGACGCACCTGCCCCAAGCGCATATTACAACATCTATCACTATGCCTCGCAGTAGGCGAAAACCATCAATTCAGAAAACCTCGTGTATAAAACTTCCATAAATAAAGCCTCATCCGCGTAATTTCGCCGTATATTGTTCGCGCATTCGCAAAGTTCTCAAGGATGGAGACAAAGAGCGAGGCGAGAAACGAAAAAAAAGGAGTTGTCATCGTACACTCAAAGAAAGGACACAATGATGGCGACTACATGGGTGACAACTACACGAAGCTCGTATACTGAGAAACAATGCTTGAAGATCATTATCACACACATGATCACATGATCATTCACACTTGTGAGTTATAAAATCTGTTTGAAATATAAAGTTTATTGAATAAACTTTACATCTCCCACAAAGAGAAAGAAATTTTTAAGTATTATTTTTTTAGTATATGTAGAATTTTAATGTATATAGTTTAATAAACTATATATACTACAATTCTACGTTATTTTACGAAAAGAATACTTGACATTTTCTCAATTTATGGAGATATATAAGGTTTATTCATAGAAGTAAACTTTATATCTCACAAATGAATTTTCAAATATTTTTTCTCAGTGCACATAATTGTGTGCTATGTATAGTTTATTTTAGTATATTATAATGTATATAGTTTATTATTAGTTTAATTATAAATTAGTTAAATAAACTCTACATGCATTAAAATTTTATATATAAAACTTGTATAGTCATTATTTATATAGTTGCCATCATCATATTTTTTTCTAGGTGTATACTGAGAACAAAAGTATTTCAAAATTCACTTTTGGAATATAAAGTTTATTTCTGTGAAACAAGATTTATGTCTGTGAATAAATCTTCTGTTTCTCCCACAAATCAATTCTCAAGTATATTTTTCTCAGTACAAAAAGGGTACAAAAACTTTGTCGCGAATAATTCGTGAAATTTTACTGCGACCAAAAATTTGATTTCTATGCTTTCTGTTGGTTATTTAAGTCCTATATAAATAAAATCTAAATAATATAGCGTACATAATTAGAGAGTTATTCATAGACTGTTGTTTGTGGCAACGAATGTGAAGCTTGTTTACACGCCGCACATTTTGTATATATTTTTTTAAATTATATATCAGAGATGAAACAAACGTCACAAGTGTTTCTGTTCGAAAGCATATCTTCCAATTTAGTAATGGCGAATTAAATTGGAGCGCGAGTAAATTTCACTTAATCGTTAGCAATGAAGTAGGAGTTAATATTCCGCGCCATTCTATTCTGTTTCGCGTCTTACGCGAGAGATTCGATTACGCAATTCGCGGGGAGTCATTTATAGTTGCGGACTGCTCGCCGTCTCTCTTGCGGGACGCGTAATTTTATTTTCGGGCTTTTACCCGTCTCTGCGCTCTGACGACCGCGCCGCGGCCTCGGAAACGGCGCAGAAGAACCCGCCGTCCCTTTCGCTATGATATATCCGCGAAAAATCGAGGGTGCTTGTAACGAGTTGCGGTGACGTGGTGCAAAGTCCGGTCGGTCATGCGAGGATCACTTAGGGCGGTAATGACGATCGGCCGGCCAGATGGTGGCCGCGATAAAAACTCGCCCCCACCATAGTCACCATATAATACCTTCGCCGTCCGTCCGTCCATCCATCCATCCATCCTAACGTGCCCCCTTCTTCGCTTCCCCCTCAGATCATCTACCATTCCGTTCTATCTGTCGAGCTATTTTCCGGTGCCGATCTCTCGCATCTGCCGGCCGGTTGCCTCCTCTAAAAAAAGAACTTCGCGCTTCCGGATTATTCGTTGCCGTAAGATTGTCACTTAATTATGTCTGATTTGAGGTGTATTTTAGCATGAGATTTCCACCGCGGCAAGTTAGTGTCTCGAGTAATTTTTCTTTTTTTCTAACCCTGCGAGTCTACGCGAGATTATTTGTCGTCGGGATAAAATTGTTACAGCAAGTGCGTTTGTAAAGCTGTATTTTAAAATTATGTAATTGAAATCAATTTTAATGTTTTAGTTACTCCGAATATCTTTTAGTAAAATTTCACAACAAAATTTGGATGTTGGATCATACCAGGATTACCATCGAAATTATCTATATATCTGTTAAACAATGTTACGTACGTTTAATTTTTGTTGTAAAATTGAGTGTTTTTTTATATCAGATAGATCATCAAATTCACTATTTCTATAGTAATTTATATTATAATATTAGTGTTAGTGCACTAATAGAAAAGAATGCTTGATCTAAACTTGATCTAAAGTTATAGTTACTTTTGGCTCTAACCATATTTTTTTTGTCCACGAAACACGAAAATGTTATTAGTAGCAATGCATACCACTAATATTTTAAAGTAAAACTCAATAAAAAATATTTTTCTTGGCCATAATTTATAATAATTATTTCCCTATGCGATTATAATTTCAAATACTAGACGCTTTTTCCCAGTATATAGTTCAGCTTTACAAAAAATATCGTAAAAAAGGAATATAATTTTAACGATTTTTACCTACAGTACCTTCTCTCTCTCTGTGTGCATTGTGTATATTTTTATAAAACACGTTGCTGTGAGAAAGTCTTGTTGGAAATTTTGCGGGAATATAATTAATAAATTTTTATTGCTTTTCGGAGGAACGCGTCGGTGGCGGTCGATCGAAGAGACTGGTAGACATGAGAACCCCTGCAACGCGTTTAATCGACACACCATCCATCCGGCGAGATCGTTTTTGTCGCGTCCGCGGAACGGGACCGTTAATTTCTCGCTCCGTCGTGAGATTTAATTTCGTAATATTACGAGCGGTGCGAGAGACGGGCGTCCCCTTCTTCCTCCTCCTCTTCTTCCTTCTTCTCGCCCGAGGAAGGCGTACGCGCGCCGATCTATGTCGGAGTAGGTGCACCGCGATCGATGAATCGAGGATGTTCTCGCGCGCCGACCAGCGCCTACGCTGGGTGGATCGAGTGTCGAACCGAGATCACTTCGGATTGATTTACAGCCGAGACGCGTTCTTTATCGATCGGCGGTCCTCTCCCTGCCCTCCTGCCCCCCCAGCGCGTCTCACGCTCCTCTCGCGATCGCTCTAGATCGCGCACGTCGCCGTCGTTGCTCGAGAGCTGTCAGCCGATCTCCCGGCGATCTATCGGCGTGATATCAGCCGTATCGCGCGCGCGGACACTCGGCTATAATATTTATTCATTTACTTATTTATTTATCGCGTCATTAGTTTGAATATCTTCATCCGCGCATACGTAAGCTCGTGAACAACCGATCAAATACCAGTTTCGTCGAAATTCGTGAAATTAATTTGTAAAATTAATTTCTTGTTTAATAATGAGAATCGTAAAATATTTGCCGATTTCCTAGCATGGAAGCCTTGTCGATAATACTTGGGAACTCGAGAAATTAATAATAATGATAATAAAATATTTGTCGATTTCCTGATATGAAGGCTTTATCAATACCATTTGAAAATTGGAGAAATTAATTACAATTTTCTTATATATGCAATAACAAAATAAAATATTTGTCGATTTTCTGATATGGAAATTGCCTTATCGACGCTGCTTGAACGCGCGGAAGCGATTGCCATTTTCGCCGATGCGAATACTTTTCACACGCGTTGCGCATCGAAAAGTACACAGCATTTTCGCCCTCTCGCCCGATCGTATCTTCGTAATGCCGAATCCTTTTTTCTCAGCGATAAAGCCGTCAGATCTCGCTTGCCTTTTTCCGAGGGGAAAGGGAGGGGAGGGTGGGCAAACGGTAATGCCGGTCGACCGGTCGATCCGTTGAAAGACAGAGAGAAGCAGCGCGCACGAGAGATCGGCGCTTTCGTATCGATACGTCGACGAGAGGGGGAGAGGGGCGAAAGAGGAGGAGAGAGGAGAGAGCATCTCCCGCGCTCACGCTCTCCCGCTCGATGACTCGGCCCGATCTGCCATCTAGATATCGCGCGTGTGCGCGCGCGCGATATCGCTACGAGGAGGAACTCTGAAAATCCGCGGGCGGACTCTCGTGGCCAAGCTATATAATTTCAAAAGGCTCTCCCGGCGTCTACCGGGTGATTTATGTAGGACGCGTCGCGCCCGTTGCGGCATACAGAAACTACCGCGGCGTTGTTGGGCGAAGAGGTGGAGACGCCGCACCGCGCAGATCGCACTCCGGATAATCCTGTAAACTGCAGTATATTTCGCCTTTACGATCCACCAGCGTTTCTCCCTCCGCTCCCTCCCTCTCTCTCTCTCATTCCTGACACTGCGCCGCATTTTAATACCGTCTCGACGAAATCGCGCGAAATTTCACACCGCGAGATGTTGGTAACGAACGGGGCTGCATCCTTACACCCACCAACGTGGAAACGAGATCGCGAATCTGACGGACGTACACTCGCCCCCAGAGAGGTTGTGTCAGACTTCCGTTTGTGAGTTTAGGAACGTATCCGTTCTAGGAACATATCCAATGGGATAGTCCGTTTACCATTGGGAGAATTCTCCCACTGGACAGGACGGATACGTTCCTAAACTCAAAAATAAAAGTCTGACAAGCTTTCCGGGCACTCAAAAAATCGTTCCACGCTGGTCCACGTAGAATTTTAAATGTCAGTTATACTAACATTTTGAAGTTATACAGTTAAAATTCATTGTTTTTTTTTGTTTTTTCTGCTAGAAAATTCGCGGCAGAACGTAGAATTTACAGCAGCAGCACTCTAGCAATATTTGCGAGCAAGTTTAGGTGGTTGTGAGAACGCATCTAATATATATTCGAATATTATATTCTCGTTTGTCTTATTCTCTTTTTTTATCCACCACAGTTTATCTACAGTCCATTTCTATAAAAAGTGCAATTAGCTTTGCGACTATAATTACACAGTGAAATAGTTGTAGTCAGGGAAACCGTTTTTAACTGTAGTGAGTGATATTAACTTTATACATATTGCTACTCTATATTTCCATTAAAACAACAAAGTACGGATCGCGCCGAAAATGACTATAATTTTAGCAGGACTGACAATTTTTATTCTCAATGTACGTGACGTTAAAATACGTGAGCCGTTCTTTAAGTGTATATCGAGAGACGCGTTTTTCCCGAAACTCAATACAACATTCCATTTTCTTGATACGACTACCTACACTAAGAGAAAAAATGGTTCATCCAACCAAGTATAGTTATTTTTTACTCCAATCATATTTTTTTTGGTAAAATGGTGGAAATAACATGCGTACAAGATTATAATCATTAATATTATAGTATAAATTCATAAAATATTTTTTTTATTTATCGAATTTAATATATAAAACAATCTCAAAAAATTTTTCTTGACCGTAATTTATAGCAGAGTTTATTTTAAGAAAAAAAGTTTTCAAACATTTTTTTATCATACTTCATGGTTTATTTCTTTAGTGATTATAGTTAAACATACAAGCATTTTTTTGAAATATACGAAACACAATTTTTTCATAATATCCTAGACATCCCGGCAATAAAAAGCTGCGGACTCGATGTATGCGAAAGTATCATGGGAAATTTAGAGTTTGTTCGAGTCCTTAGGGTACAACGACGATATTTGCCGACAAACAACGTTGTGTAATGGCATACGATACAGATGAGAGACAGTATTGTATATAGGATTATTAAGCTCGTATAACGCGTCGTGGCTCGAGACCGCACGGAGAAGTCCCCTTCCAGTCGTTCTCCTTTAGCTCTCGGACTCCTTCTCTTTCCCTCTCTTTTCCTTTTCTCTCTTGTTTTCCATTTAACATACGCTAATATACCTGCTGCGTGTCACGCCACTGAAAACTGTTTCAACAACCGATTTCTCAAGTCTAAAGCCGAGCCTCCGGAAATTCAATGGATGCACTGTGTTTAATATTAATCGAAATAATCAACAATGTTAATTAATTAAATTAATTAATTAACATTGTTAATTATAAATAGTGTTAATTAACTAATATTAATTAATATCAGGAACATTAACGAAACAATTTGAAACAAAACGTTTGATTGGATCGACCAAATTGCTGGTGATGTGAACGAATCAGAAAATCACGATCGAAATTATAAGAATTCTGTTTAAGTTAATCAGAAATCTCGTTAACTTGAACAGAATTCCGATAAGTTCGACTAAAAGTCTCTAATACATGTAGAGCAACCTACTAGCGATTTCATAAGGAGTAAGGCAACAGATTTTTCTCTTAAATATTAGGAACGTTTGTAACCTCAGAACATAAAGAACTAAGAAATATAAAAAATGTTTTCCATATTTCCACTATAATATGTACTTTAACACACTGATAAACCAAGAATGATGTGAGATTAGGACGCGAATCATAATTGGGACTGTTACCTTACATCTTGTATGAGGGCTTGAATGTTCGCATTTGAAGACTAAAACGATAAGAATGTCCAAAGGTATCCAGACATCGGTGCCTCCACCTCAGCACTCGAGTGAAGGAAAAACGTGCCGGGATTCGTGCGAGCGAGCGAGCGAGGTGTTTTTCCGGTAGTGACGATACAGCAGTGGCACACACCGCCTTGTACATGCAGATACACGCGTCGTTCTCTGTGCTCAGCATCTGTAATTTCGCCGTCTCGCTACGACGCGCACGCGAATGTGGAACCCGTGAAAACGAGCCGCCCTCCATTCTCGTTTTTCCGCACGGTCCCGTTCTTGCATAATGCACCCCGTCGGCCGGCCCGCGATCTTACATCTTTGTCGTAGGAGATAAATTAATTTACCGCACGATAACGCGCCCGGATAACGTATGGGCCGCCGCTTTCAATACACACACCGTGATATCAGGTTTCCGTGAAATATTTCGACGCGCCGGTCGAGTCGCGCTCGCGTGCAAAATCGTCGCAATTTATCGCCGGTATCGTTTCCGCGCGTATTTAAAGCGATTGAAATGTTCCGCGCGCGCGCGCGCGCGAGAGAGAACCGTGTATCTCCGCGTTGAATAATGTCTCCCCCCTCCCTCCTCTTTCTTTTTCTTGCATTTCACACATTCGTTTTTCGCGATGCCGATTCGATATTTTATCTCACGCGTGCACGACGCATCTCCGACCTCGATATAAATTTGTCGTTTCAGCCTGCACTCCTTGCGCTTGTCGTATTCTCTCGCGCTTGATTTAACACTCGCGAATCCTTCGTTTTCGCGAATATTTCATCGAAACGCCTAACCGTTAGCCGTTGTATCCGCGTCTCTTTGCACGAGGGAACACGGCGCGAGAAAACAACGTCCGTGGTGCCGACGGCGTTCCGACGCGGTCGCATGCAGGAATGCGGCGTTCAAACACACGGGAAGTGCGTTACGCACGCGGCGTGTGCGTGACGTTTCGACGAAAAGTAAATCGCGCCGTCGTGAATCCGCATGATAAGCTCTAGCCAGGTAGAGGCAGGCGGTGCGTCTGCGAATTTGACAACGACTTTACTAGACGCGATCTGCAGAGGTCGCGTCATCCCTTCCAACACATTCAAATGGCACTCATATTTGTCACATGGTATGACGAAAGAAACACACTGAAAGAATAATGACAATTTGCGCTATACGATGCGTCATGTAGGATATAACGTGAAAACCTGAATGCAGCTTATTATTCTTGCATAACTGTGGCCAATTGCAGCCAACAAATTATTATACAAATAGTAAATTTGACGATCTACTTTGATATACGACATAAAAAAACACTCTAGGAATTACAGCAATTTTGCAGTAAAAATCAAAGGTGCCTAATGTTTTTAAACAAATACGTGGTAATTTCGCTCATAAACCTTTTCAACAAGTTTCCTCATGCGTGTATGTATATACGTAAGTGAGCGCACGCAGCGAGATGAAGGAAAAGCGACGACGTTATCGTCTCTCCGCTCGCGACATGTCCGGCCGACTTTTTTCCGATTTTCGCGTCTCCGCCGCTCGCGTTTCCGATCGCGGTGGTTAGATCGGATGCCGGATAGCGGCACCTGCACCTGCGAGAGACGGCCGCTCCTGCCGGGCTCTAATTATAATGATCGCGAGCGTGTTGCTGTTTACGCGCGGCCGGAGAGAGACGGTAGCGAAAAAAAGAAGCGGGCGGCTCGCGTGCAACTCTAATTTCTATCTTGGGCGCGAGCGAACGAGCGAGCAAACGAACGAACGAACGAACGAATGAACGATCTCGCGTTTCTCTGTTTCCGCCGCGAGGTCCCTCCTCGGCGCCATTAGCGGCATCGGCTCTGCCCGCCGACACGTTAATTAATCGCGCGCTCGCCGCCCGTTCGGGAACTTTTAATTGGAGACTGCGATCTCGGAGCGCGCGTGCACTTGACTCTACCTTCGCAACGTCGATAGCTCTCTTCGGTATTGACCGAGCGGCGGGGGGAAGGAGAGAAGGCTCCTTTAAACTGGAACACTCATAGACCAGCGATTTATCGTAGATCACCGTAGGCATTCACGCGCACCCAAAAAGATATAATCTTATTCTCAGCGGGAATCCTCTTACACATGATCTCAAGAGAATTCCTCTGAAAGCGAAAGGAAAATATCCCACATGCGAAAAGGAAAGAGCAAGATGCCAATTCCTTTAATTCTATATTCTAAGCGAATACTCTTTATCGAAAGAGTATGTCCAACCATATTTTTTTAGTTGATCTAACACAAAAATGATAGTGGTAACATGCACATGAGATTATTATCACTAACATTATGGTAGGATTTAATTTAAAAAATAACTTTTCCAGCCATAATTTATTGTAATTATTTTTCTCCAAATTACCTGACTACCAAATATTAAACATTTTTTTTTCAACGTACTAATATGAGTAAATATGCTATTAGTACTCACAATAAATATTTTTCATTTCCTAAATATTTCTTCTCTTTGTATAGAGAAGAAATTTTTATTAAGAATAAGACTCTTCTATATACTGTAGATGAGAAACGAAAATTTTCTCTGACTTCAAGAATAAGTCGCGCTTGGAATATTCCTTTTGATTTCAGAAGATTCCCCTCTCGAGGTCACATATATAAGAGACTTTTCGCTAAAGATAAGATTGTATCTTTTCAGGTACGTGAGGTCCATTGAAATCGCGTTGTGAGCTGACGCGATTTCACGTTTTCCCGCGTTTTTCCTTATCACGTTTCTCAGACATGCGTCTTGTCCTTACGAGATGTGGAGGAACGACATTTTGACCTTTAGGGGTGGGTACACGTAGAAGACCACGCGAGAGTGCTCAAGAAGCAACCTTAGCGAAAGGTAGTAGAACATTCTCGTGCGCGGCACGCGACGTTCATTAGAGCCCTCAGGGTCGCTGTGCCTGTGAGCGGATCTTTCCTCTCTCTCTCTCTCTCTCTTATCTTTTCTTTCACCGAGTCCTCATGCATGGTGTCTCAGAGCCCGGCTGCGATATCGCGCGCCTGTCCGCCTCCCTTTCACCTTCCCCCTTTTCCCCTCATTCATACCATTATTCCTCAGCGTTTCATAGGGGGTGGTTAATTTACGTGCCGGCTAATTTACGCCGGCCACTCATCATCGTGCGTATGCCGGCTTATTACTACTCTCCTTCTCCTCGTTCATAATCAACCTCTCTTTCCCCCTCTCTCTCTTTCTCTTTCTGTCTCCGACTCCTTTTCTCTTTCCTTCCCGCATCCGCCCGGATCCCTCGCGATCGCGCGGGTGGAAATACTCCTTGACGGTTAAGACGAAGTACGCGCGTCTCTCTCTTCATCATCGCTGGCTACGCGCTCGCGCACCGTGACGATCGCATGCAGCATGCGACCGAATTGTCAGCGCTGCCGTGGTTTCTCGCCTCGCGGCTCATGGCGATAGTAACATTGTGTACGGCCATACAATTTCGCGAGCGATCGCATCGAGACAAGTGGAATCGGACTTGGAATATGAAAGTGAAAGAATTATTCCTCGCGTGAGGAGATTCGATCTTTCTCTCTCTTCCTCTCTGTCCCTCCGTTTTTTTTGAGCGAAACTCGATTATAAAAATTGTAGTTTGCGAACAGTGTAACGATATCGTTTTATAATTTCACGATTTTATGGCTTAGCGTCGGAATTTATTACATGCTGTTTACACTGAAGTCGGCAAAAAAAATATTGTGGAATAATTTGGCACCTTGATACTTTGAATTTTGGAACGTGCTCGTGTCGTTAACGTCGCATCGTACGCTTACTTGACGCGCCGACCTGTTAAATATCGCTCTCTCGTAAAACGCGTCGTAACGTTCCTCGATTTGCGCCTTGTACGCGCATATAATAGGAGTTATAGCGGAAACGCATTTGCCAGCGACCACATATCCGGTAGTCCATAATTCATAACTCTCCGCGAAAGTGAATCATCTCGGTCGTCTCGTTTCCTTTGTGCTTCATACAATTCGATGTCGTGCAAGAGAGCTTTCGGTAATACATTCAGTTTTTTTGTGTATTCGCTAGATACAAGTGAACGCAAGCAAGAGTTATACATGGCACAGATGTCCAAAGGCGAATCTAACATCTTACTGGTTCAGAGATTTATAGGCTCTGTTAGATATGTTTTATATGTTTCATAGATTTGTAATATATAATTTTTTCACGATACAAGTAGTAAACAAGTCTACTTTGAAGATGTCGTTCGATGTCGCATGCTGGAGTGCTTTTTTCACAATTTCTCCTCGACTCTCCCGTGCCTAAAATCTCTCCCAAATGAGAGAGCCGTCTCGAATTTGTATGGTGTGCGCACGCGCGCGCGCGCGATAAATAATTCCGAGCGTAGGAGAGTCGACTCCGGCGCAACGACAGCCGTCAGAAACACGTACGGAAACACGAGCAAGCGACCGAAAAGGAGCAAGCACCTTCAGACCCGACGTGGACTGCCGCTTTACGCGATGGCGTGCAAACTGCCGTGCAGAACGGAGCGGCAGGTAGAATGGAACGGCGGGGGGAGGAGAGGAGAGGAGGAGGTCGACGATATTTGCATACGGGAGATCGCGGGTCCGCGTATGAGGGGAATGTTTACGATATCCGCATAATGAGGGCGTGGGTGTTTCTATTAAGGCGCGCGGCCTGGGTCTATACCTGCCAGAGAGGCCCGACCTATCCGAGGCTGATCTCTCTTCGCGGACTCGCCTGCCTCTCTGCAACACTCATGTGTGCGTATGTATGCGTGCGTATGTGTATCTTGTCTCGGTGTGTACGCGCGTTGCACGGGCCGGAGGAGGAAGGCGGCTCGAAGCAGAACTTAGAATCGCGCTGCTCGTATATCTGGCTGCATCGTTCCGTGGTACTTTCTTCTAGGTGCCACTCGTTCCTCAGATTCCACCTTCCTCCGACTTTAATCTCGAGGAAGCGATTCCTTTTTAACCGAGCGCGAGCGAATGCACGAACGGACGAACGAACGCCCGCACGCTGTGAATAAATGATTGAGTCGCGCTCTCTCGATGTCTCGGCTTCGCTCTGGGATCGACGTAGCCGGGACTCGAGGAGTTTCCCTTGCCCGTACAATTTATCGGCGTATCTGGAATTCTGCATTGCGGATCGTGTGACGCAATGGAATGCGGATTAGTCAACTGTGTTTTCTCTCGACCGTTCCGTTGCGCAACGTGCGTGTCTTTTTGAGTAATTGACTGTACTCGCCGCGAAGTGGGGAGCTGCTCGCGTATCGTGACATGGAAATCTCGGAAATAAACGATTCTCCCAAAGGGACATTGGATTTATCCGGATAGGAAGGAGACCTTTCGTCGTACGCTTTGTGCGATTTCTTCGGGAGTGTTTTTCCAAAAGTGGTAGCTGCAATTCTATTCCCGAGTCAAGTGTTCGGGTTTACGTTGATCCTACAAGTCAAACTCTCGAAAGATCGACGAGGAAACTCGCGATGCAATATTAAATAGGCTATTGTCTCACGTTGATATTACAAATGTTTACTTACTGTCGTTTCTTACACGTTGAAGCTCACTCAAAGAGGCACTTGATAAAAAATGATTCAATGGAATATTTAATATTCCATCTGCGTTTCATTTTCAATTTGAACTTCAACAAGCAACGTATTAATCGTGTAACTTACTCGACTACAGGTGCGAGATGATAAACGAATCTGACATAATTAACTTAAGAGCAGTGAATAAAATAACAGACATTTTGTTCACATAATCGTGTTATCTTTTTATCGGCGTTAGGAATTTCGGTTGATCTGGGTATTTAAAAATAAAATAAAAGAAAATTGTTGCAAGATCGAAGATGACGATTGTGTGAATATCAATACCGATTCAAAATTTGATTTCGCGGTGTAATAACAAGGTTACAAGCGGAAATGAAGAGAAAGCGTTAACATATTCACGGTGAAACTCTTATTGTAAGGGGAGCGTCATTAGAAAAGCAAATCTCAGCGCTTAACTAGTATTTGTAATTGTAAATTACCTAACTCAGTATTTGTAATTGTAAATTACTTATAATTTCTGATGTGAAGGGGATAATTAATTACGAATTCGTATTCATTCAGATTCGAGCGTTACTCGGTCGGCCGAGTCGTTATTTCTTAATGTATAAAAAAGGAAGTAGTACAAGTTCACGAATAATCAGGGATTCATGAAGCTATGATTATTTATCAAACGAACGGATTGTGAGCGCCGGTCTAAAAATAGATCTCTGAATTTCGTTTCGGCATATTTCTTTATTCTCAGCGAGTTTGCCTAACGGCCGTTAAAATCGGGAAGAAAATGATAATTCGACGCACCTCGAAGTATATCGCCGCCCGCGCGACCTCCTGATGTCTTGCGTTCAGCATCTTTCGTCCTGGCTTTCGAATTCAGTATCTCGTTTTCCGTTGCACAGGATATTCACTAACACTGACAGCCGCGTGGACACGATTCGGTCGGAGAAACGCGTGTTGACTAACGCGATGCCTACGAGAACCCGATTAAATATCTCAACATCCTACGAAATATTTTAATCAGCCGACGAGAATTGCGAGCAACAAATCGATACTCGTGTGCGTGTGACTGCTCGCCAGCTCCAGTCGTCGGTCACGGACAAGTATATGACATGTCAAAACAACTGACGCCTCGAAAGGGGACAGTTAGGTATCTGACCACGATAATGACCAGGACTGATATGACGAAATAGGGCGGAATACAGGACGCAGGATATAGCAGCAATCGACGACGACGAGGCTTACACAAGTGTCTCCTTATTTCATTTGAATCCTCAAATCTTATAGAAATTTCTCGGTCCAGCAAAAAATAACAAGAAAGGAAGTATAAAAGAAGAAAGAGTTTGCTGTGTATTATCAATTTATTCATAATTTTTATTAAATTATTTTTAAAAAATATTTTTAATATTTTTAATTATTTTATTAAATTATTTAATATGTTTTGTTCACCGAATTTATCTCTGTCTATAGTTGAGTTGCATACTTTATATATTTTCTTTTGCTCATTGAAATTAAAAATAAAAATGAAATGCAAATCGTCTATTTGAGATGATTAAATATTGAATGATTCTTAAATATAAATCTTTTGAGGCTCAACAAAATGACAGTAAATAGCTTGTATGATTGACCTCGAGATTTTGGCAGAAAATCTCGACTTAGTAAATCTCGACTTATTTCTCGTATGTAAAATTTGCCTTTTCTTTTTCGAGTGAAAGTAATTTTATTTTAAACGCATGACACGACTTTCTATAAGCGCTGATAACCTAGACGGTTTCAATTGAAAAATGAATTGAAAAAGAAAATAATTAATGAAGAAAAGAATTAATGTCTACGTTTACTCAAACTATTAGATTTGTCAACGTCGTCTCTACTTCGTGCATCTCGTAGACGAGAGAAGCGGATAGATCTCCCGTGTATTCTCTGTCCGTGGTGAATCCGACTATTGTGAGCGAGCCTCTCGAGTCGCGCGCCTGATTCCCATGTAAATTATTACTCGGACAATCGTCGGTCTTGCGCGACGAAGCGTAAAATATGTCCGACGAGCGCTAGACGGAGATCTACCCGAGAGAGTCTACCAGAGAGACGTCTCTGTCATTCGGGGAACGGTTGCGTGCAGCTACGCGAAACGACAAAACGAGACAGGCTTAAGGAATCGCCCACGCCTTGTACGCTGTCGCCTGCCAGGCTCGAATTAACCCGCAATTACGCGATAACGTCCGCCATACGAATGCCGCGGTCGGGACTGGCCGCATCCGTGTACGCTCGCGCGTGTACACGCTTTCGAGTGCACAGGGCCGGCTTAATTAAGTGTATCAGGGACTGTCGCGATAGGTTGTATTGAAAAATTTTCAAACTTGAAATCTCGCGTTTCAAAGAGCAGTTCCCTCTGAAGGACATGACGATGTCTTGTACACGGCGCGAGAATTTTATAGTAAACATTACTTTGTGCACTGAGAAAAATTATCCGGTAAAAAATTAACAAACGGATATTGCCGATTAAATTCCGATCAATTTTTATATCCTAGGGCTATGTGATCCCAGAAGTTGCTCATATCCTTTTTTTAGTATTTATCTTGAGAGGAATAGTGAGTATACATAAAATCGCGAAATGATCTTTTTAGAACACAAATACTTTTCCCTGAGTTTCATTAAAATCGGAATAATATTACAGTTAAGAAATAGAAAAAACTGATTTTTTGGTAATAGCAAAGTAAATTTTCGAGCTTGTATAAATTTTCTGTTAATATTCTTCGTTAAATAGTGTTACCAGTTAGAGTGGAATTTCTTGCAAAGGTATGATATACTGTTTCTAGTAATAAATGTAATTTTCACTTATAAAATGATTGAAATAGAGCATAGGAGCGGACGAGGTAAAGTTCGTCCATAATTAAGGACCAGCAGGAGAGCCGTGGTGATTCCTCATGATTTCAAATGCGAAATATTCTGGAATATATACTAAACAAGATACATATTTTATATATGGCCTTCTTACTTTGCATTACTGAGCAACTGAACCCGCTATCAGGGCAAGATAGCTATGTTACTGCATGTTATTACAAAACAAGATATTGACTCGACTAACAGGGTCGTGGCGGGTATTAATACATAGAAGAAGGTTGCCTCTGTCACGTTTATATTAAGTCAGTCACAATTAGTTGCCTATTTTAGAATTTCGAAGTTGTAACTTCGAAATTCTAAAATATCTAGCATCTACCCTCGGTCCCTTCCATACAGAATAAGTCGAGAAAAGAGTCGCGACGAACATTGCAGCGCACTCGCTAAAATAGACAAGGAATTTCTAATTAACACCGGTTGAAAATAAGAAAGCGGCGATCGCGCTCCGGAAACCGGTCTCGTTCACGTGCGTGTACACACTCGCGTTTCTCCGCGATTCCGCGGAAGGATCGTCCTTGCAAAGCGCGACGCAAAATCCACGCCGATTTAGTGATCGGCGCTTTTCCGGGCCGGCCGATTATTTTCGCATGTGAGCGCACGCCGCGCCGTCTTATCGATGACGATCATCGCGCCAACGACCGCGATTCACCAACAAAACTGTCCGCTTGCCTGTGTGCGACCTCGCAACTGCCGGCGCGGCGTTCACTCCGACGCGCCGACCACTGCCTCGTAAACTTCCCCTTCTTATCGCTCTTATCAGATATTATCGTTATGGCTAAAGTATAATTACCGCGATAAAACGCGGGCTCGCTCTTCCCGCGCGCGCTTGAACTTCGCCAGTCCGATAATAATTGCTACTCGCTCGCGGAAATTACCACGTGGCCCCGCACACCGATCGTCCGCCGCCTCCGCTTCTTCGCGAATTTCCGCGGACGCACGCCGTTCTCTCCCCGACATGCAGCCGCGCGCGTGAGGTTCCCGCACACACGGCCACACACATTTCGCCGCGCTACATTTCGGAGCCTGCAGTCCCCCGCCTGCACTGCTGCACTGCGGCGCTATGACTCTCACGATGCGGCATCGAGGGAGACAGCTTCGCGCACAGCGCGTCCCTTCGTGGTGCTTCGAGGGAGAGGCGCGTTCTCTCATTTCAAACGAAGCTCGGCACGCGAGTGCTCGCTCGCCTGCTGTCGCGCAGAAATCACAGGTATTGCGGCAACTGTGATCAAAACGAAAATTTCTCTCTCTCGCTAAAAGAACCGACAAATCAATCTTCACGTATGTTAATCGCGAATCATTTCATCGGCGGGTAAAATTAATTATTAATCAGTGCACAATGAATCACGCGCGTCAGAGTTTAACTAATAATTAATTTCGTCGAAATTATTTGCGACTTTGTATGTGACGATTGATTAATTTTGATTGTTGATTTGCCCAATTATTTTAGTAGGGGAGAATCAGTCGGATAATTCATTTTCTTACACGAGAAACATTGTCATCGGTAGAAAGGTCGCATTTCAATTAGAGTTTAATGCCGCGTTAAACTATCATTATTTGTGTTACCACATTATCGCCAATCACACGCTGATTGCATTGCGCTATTTACAAGTATTTATTTGAAATTGGATATCCGAAATTTCGAATTATAATATATGTGTGTATAAATCATATTATATCTAGAACAATGTCATTCTGTTATGAATGAGTTACCTTTACAGATCATCAGAACATTTTTAATAACAAAATATTGTTAAATTCCCCGTGAAATTTTATTTACACACGGAGAGAATTTTGTGGAAAAAATTACCATAAAATTTTATAACCGAGAAATAGATCGATTCTGTAGTAATTTATTATTCTTTCAGTTCATGTGTTCTACTTATATTTTAGGAACTGAAATGTGTGCTGTTAGAGAATTTGCTTTTCCTAGCAGAATTCACCACGTTTCTCAAAGCAAGATAGACTCTACTTAAACAGTCTACTCTTGCATATTAAGAGAAAGTATCTTTAAATACTGAGAGAGAGAAAGAAATAAAAGATATTCGGTGGGTACTAATAACAAATGTACTCTTATGCTAATATAAATATGTGCTTCAAATTAGAAAACATTTTTTCAAATTAGGAAACCTCGGCTTTTCACAAAAGCAGTTATTTATTTTATTTGAGTAAAAGTATTTGAGTGAAAGTATTTAGATTCAAATAAATATGTTGTTAGTACCCTGAGAGAGAAAGAGAGAGAGAGAGAGAAAAGATATTTTTTTATTTTTTAGACATTTCTTCTTTCACACAGTGCACTGCTAGAAACATAACAAGGTGAAGTGGTGAAATAATAGTAAAATAGTAAGATTAAAGTGAGTAAAATAATAAAATGGTGAAATTAAAGTAAGAAAAACGTAGTAAAATAAAAGAATTCGTGTGGAAAGAAGAAAACAATATTCCCTCCGTGTGCACAGAAGACATGAACATTGAACACATCGGCGATTCTATTACCACTTCTAGTTTGATCTCAATCGCGTAATCAGGTAGCCGGTCAGAATTTATCTCGCTGTTCGATCACGGTGATACTTTCTCGCGCATTGTACAAGGATATCGCGGGCGCAGCGGCGTTTAACAGCACGCTGCACGACGCGTTTTTACGACGGAGCGTGTATTAAAGGTACGCGCGTGCAAAGAATCAATGTTCCACGATTTTACGCGCGGCCGATAGTGCCGTTTTTTTCCCCCTTTACTATTTTCAGCGCGCATTAACCGCTCCCCGCGAGAAACGTTTATTCTCCCGTCGCGTTCTATTCGCGAGTGACTTTATGCAATTCGGTAGCGGGTACTTTTCGATGTTTACGGCTCGCGTACCAAAGTGACGTGCGATAAATCGCGCGAGTGCTCGCGCGTGCTGTTATAAACGACGCTGTTGCCGCCGTTGTCAATGTTATGAGTTCGCGGAACACTTTAGCGCCATGACGCAAGGGAATCGACTGGCAAACGAACGGGCCGACGATCGAATGAACGAACGAACGAACCGGCCGGGCGACGGCCAGGAGCAAATGTTAAATGAATCGGCTATCTGTTTGCCGATCCGCGTACGTCACTGGTGCCCCATCGTCGTGCCGTCATCGTGCGGCTACGTACTTTAAACGCGTGCCCCGCGGGCTCCCCGGTCATTTTCATTTCATTACGCATTCAAATAGCCGCGCGACAGCCTAGACACATCTACACCACTCCCGCTCGCCGGCGGTGCGCGCGAGAGAGTCGAATGTTCACTTTAATTCGATCTGTATTATTAATTAGATAAACTCGCGATTTGCATCTCCTCACGCAGCCTATCAGCAGTCGGCTCGGCAAACCGACGCGCAATCGATCTTACTCAACTAGCGTGTATCAAAACAAATTAAGTATGCATGACGATTCACGGCATAGCTCTATTTTTGAAATTAGCGTCTGTCGCTCATCAGGACCTGCCCAGTGGGACTTCCAATGTGGCCTCACTGTCAAATTCCGCGTAGCTTTTAATGTTAACTCTAAATCTTAGATCCTAAACCTCAGACTATGAGCATGTATAAATTTTAGTCAGATCAACGTCTCAAATGTGAGACTGTACTTAAAAACATCTATTTTATTTTCTCATAACTTTTGTCAGCTTCATTGAGTCGCAAAAACACTAACAGACTCATATTCTTTAATACTTTCTGTTTTCGGTTGAAAGAAAGGAAAAAAAAATTGAATTTTGATGACTCTTCTGGAAGTTGTGAGCAAATGAAAATGCGCTGGGTAAAATTTACCCATATTTAGGGTCTACGTAACTTTTTGATGTTTAAAGTTCAAGGGTTAATTGCGACTTGCGTCGATTTGGTTACAAATTTAAAACTGCTGAATACTTGCTGTGGAACTCTGGATTGATGATGTCAGAAACGCAAAAACCCACGTTCAGAATTCTTGCATGCCATCTCCAACTGAAAAGATATTTATAAGAAAGAACTGCTTGCAAAATGCTCCGAAAGTTATCTTTTCCTCTTTAACAGTCAATATGAATAGACAAAATTGACACGTGACATAAAATCTTTTCCCTCTTTAATCCATCTTTCTTCATGATTTTGCCACGTCTATTTTGCGGTTATTTATTGATTATTCAGGGAAAAAAATAGTTTTCGGATGGTTTCTACAATGTTCAATCTGAAGTATTCTTTCATGGAAATACCTTTTTATGGCACGTGAAAATTTCAAGCGTGTCATTTCTCACTTCTGACGTCACAATCCAATATGGTCGCGGCGAGTAATCAGGAGTCTCAATAAGACGCGTGTCTGTCTGTTTCTTCAGGAAATTTCGACTCGAGATATTCATACATTAGCCATTAAATATTGAGAGGTCGCGACGAATGACAGTTGCTTTTGATAAAAAATTCCTTTAACGAAGAATCGATAGTGAATATTCGTTAAAGAATTCACGGCGCTTATTTTCGAAAAATCGGCGTTTATCGTTCGCCACTGCTCTTCAGTGCTGCCTCTTTGTCAAGCTCGCATGGCTTTTAACGTTAATTGAGGATCCCGTCGAGCGAATTGGTCACAAATTCCAGAAAAAAGGTTTGTGTCCGTTCCTCTCTTCAGGAAATTTCGACCCAATATTTGTCACCGATATAGATGATCGATCGACGAATGATAGCTTCTTTTGACAAAAACTTTTTAACGAGGACTCGATTCTGCATTCATTAAAGCATCCACCGTTCGTTATGACCGCGACATTCCGCGTACACGTGTAAGCTTTTTCAGGTGCGCCGCGGTTCTCTTTAGTTTTCGTCGAAAACGCTAGGCCGTTAATGATTACCGGCCAGTTTTACACTGGCTCATACGCGCTATACGCGTCTCTCTCTTTCTTTCTCTCTCCCTTTCTTTCTCTCATTGCGGCATGCTGGTGTGGCGTGCAAGGTGCAAACCGTAAAAAGCCAACGACGCCGGTCGACGAACGACGGCAAAGTCGCGCGAGAGTTTAATTACCGGTGCGCCTCTCTTTCTCTCTCTCTCTCTCTCTCTTTCTTCCTTTCTCTCCTTCTCTCTCTTCTTCTCTCTCTTGGTTCCCGGAGAGGACCTCGAGACCGCGGCCGACTGACTAACGACTCGACGATCTCCACCGCGGAGATCCCTCGGCGGATAACGATAATTTCAGGAGCGTATTTTCAGACTCGTCGTTCGGCTCCTCTCTCCGATCGTCGCCATCGTCGTCGTCGTCGTCGTCGTCGTCTCCTCGCCGCGAACGAGCCGAGTCGGGAGCGAGAAGGAGCCGGAGAGGCTTAAATAATAACGTCTCGCGGGAACGAGTTGGCTGCCATCTAGATATATCTAGATGCCTCTCTCTCGGAAAATGAGACGAGGGAGTATCGAGCGTTTACGCGGTCGTAATAGGACGTGCGGATCTCTCTCTTTATTTCTCTCTCTCTTTCTCTCTCTTGCTGCAGCCAGGTAGAGAGGAGAGGCGCGTCGTGGAATGAAATGCGAGCGGCGACTGCCGGGAAAACGACGCGGTCGAATGAGAGAAAGAGAAAGAGAGGCCGGGGTAATCGGATTATGCGCCCGCTCAAACGAACTTGCCTTAATGTCGACTGAGCAGCGTGGCATCGCGATGCGTTACGGTTGACTGAGAGATCGCGGAACCACGATTCTTCGGGCCGTTTGACGGACTCCCGGAGATCTGTGACAGGCGGCCGAAGGAGAGTTGCGGCGGAGTTACCGCGCGAGGTGTTATTGCGTATCGCCGGCGTGGCTCGAAAGATTTTAATATTGCGCGCGTTCACGTGCAGGCCGGTTTCATCACAATCTGTGTTCACCAAGGATCAGGTTTTGCAATCGGAGAGGAAATGCAGTTTTAGGTGACAGAAATTGCAGTGAATACACTTTCGTAAAACGCTTCCTTGACCTATTGAGGAATCTCAAGTGTGACAGAATTATTCCATCTTGTAAAAACCGTCAAAAGTTCACCGAGATGATTGGCAACCTTCATTGATGGCGGAAAAGAGAAAAAAAATCCTATTAAATTATCAGGTCTTATCTACGAGGTGTTCCTTTCTTATTGAGTAAAAACATTTGATTAATATATAATTTTAGCTTTACATTTTTAGCGCTCAATTCTCTCATTTATCTATTTGTATATCTGTGCTTTTAATAGACTGAGAAAGAAAAAATGAGAAATGTTTATGCGGTGGTTACCAATAGCATATTTACTTAAATCTAAATTCTTTTATTTAAACAGAGCAAACAATAGCTTCCGTGAAGAGCTGATGTTTTAAAAAAATATATTTTTTTTATTTGGAAAATATTTTATATTCGTACAAGTAAAACACGTTATCCATCGAATAAATTTCTTAGACATTTTTTCTCTCACACAATGTAGAAATAGCTCTCTAACACACCAATCTGGAATCTCTAGAAATGAAACAGGCTGATCCCTGCCCTTTTAATTAAAAATATTTTTGAAATAACTTCTGGGCCTTTGAAGAGTTAAGAAGCTATCGCTAAAAGCTTCGTGGAAAACACTTTGCACATGGAACATTAGGAAACAATGATTTATCAGCAAGAATAACTCAACTGTCGCGAGCGTGGCATATTCCAAAGCAACAAATCGATCGATCAATCTTCAAGGTAATATCGAATCGTATCGCGTTCGCCGAGATCGCGCTCGAATTAGAGACGCGCTGGCAAGGGAAAATAATTCATCGCGATAACAGCACTGCTAGAGACGCACACATGTTCCTCTCCTACACCTGCATGTCGCACGGAGAGATACGTCACATTAAAATCAGACATACATAGAATAGATGTCTTATTAAATAATGTATGACGCCAGGCACTCGGGCGACGTCAACAAGCCGGAGTCGGAGAGCACGGGGCGTTATCACCGGCGAATTGTCCCGACGGCGGAGTGTGATTCAGCGAATTCTAGCCGTCCCCTTATAGAGGCGCCGGCGATCGATTACACGCCAATCGGATCGCGCTAACTAGCTCGTAAGAGTCGAGGACGACGACGCTCTATACCTGCCTACAAGCGCCAAGTCCCGCCTCGTCGACGAGCGGCGGTCGAGCGCGTGCGGCAAAAACCGTGCCTCCGGATGACATCTTTTCGTGGAAGTTATCTAATGGAGGATGCTCAGAGCCGAGACCCCTCGATCCGGTCGTTCGCGATTTCACTGTATAAGGCGAAACCGCGAAGGGCGTGTCACTTTTAGGTCCTGATCGCCTCTCGGAAGAGATGCTCCCTCGACCCTTTAAATCTAATCAAAGTGCCGATCGACCTGAGCAAAAGAACGAGTACGTTCCGAGAAAGAAGTTTATTAACTGCTAAACTCGTGAACCGTTTAGACGTGTAGAATAAACTGCGTATTGCTGTAAGAAGAATAAGGCCAACGTTAATAAGAGAGGATAGAAGACAGAGAGTAAGATTGTTTCCTGGTCTAATCGTCTGGTTGGAGGGGAGAACAAAGGAGAGGAAAAGCGGAGCTAGAAAAGCACTGTGTGACAGAGAAAATATTTGACTTAGTATATCTTTATCCTCTTCAATCTTGTCATCAGCTGTTCCATAAAGGAGAATTCACATCATGGTAGAGAACCAAAAAGCCAGAAATCAGTCCCGCTGGCAGAAAACAGAAACTGTCCGTTGCTATCTGGCTGCCAGTACTAGTTTTGATTTCTGCCTTTCTGCTTTTCCAAATCAGGACCGTGAAGAAATTAAGAACATTTCGTTACGAAATCGTTCTTTACAAACGTTCGCCGCCGAAATCGTTCTCCCCTTCTGAAGAGAACCAGAATGTAAAACAAGCTGGTTTCCTGAGTACTCGCCGCGGCCACATTGGATTGTGACGTCAGAAGCGAGGAATGACATGCTGAAAATGACTTCTGTGTGCCATTTCTAAATAAAAAGATGTTTAAATGAAAGACCACTTAACGCAACCTGCAACCTTTCTTCTAAACCTTCCGTTTATCTACTGAGGGAAAAAGATAGTTTTCGGAGCATTCACCAGTATGCTTAAGGGATCAGAAGTGTTCTCTCATACAAGAACACCTTTTCACTTGGAAATGGCAGGCAAGAATTTTTGCACGTGAATTTTCTCGCTTTTGACATCGTCAATCCCGAGTTCCGCAGCGTGGGACCAGGAGTCTTAAAAACCCAAAGTCGAAGCCACCAAGTCGAGCGCGTGCAATCACGCTACACTTTATATGCGTCGCGCCGCACGCACGCGACACAAAAAAAAGAGACAGCGCGTTAGCGTCTTCGTCAGGAAACCGGGCACGAGGAGGGCGGTGGATGATCGTGCGGAGGTAGAACGGCGAGCAAGACCGAGGTTGAAGCGGCGGCGTGTGTGAGCAGCGCTTTCATAAAACTTTAAATCAGCTCTAGTTGGCCTGTCAGTTGCGACGCGCGCGAGTGCACACGCACCATCTTGCGGGACACAAATTGCCGCGCGTTTAATTACCGTCCAATATCCAGCGGGGGGTCATTAATCACCCTTCCGATAACCCGTAATTTTCCGCCGACGATAAAATCTGTCGCGCGCTCGGACGCTCGTTCACTCACGCGCCCATCGACTCCTTCGCATCGCTCGACCACCGTATCGGGGAAACGCTTCATCGAGAGGAACGAGAGAGAGAGAGAGAGAGAGAGAGAGAGAGAGAGAGAGAGAGAGAGAGAGAGAGAGAGAGAGA